>NC_143476.1:69022293-69037293 GCF_987193195.1 Phasianus colchicus | reverse complement strand
CCTATATTTTTCCCTTCTAAAAATATTGCCGTCTGAAACAGTATTGTGGCACTGTGTATTCTTTTGCACTGCTCCTCAAGCTAGGCAAAAATATTTAACAACTTAAGTTGGACAAAAGGGATTCCAACTAGCTGAGTGTCTGGATTTGTTTAATTATTCTTGACCTTGTTACCCTTCCATCTTTTCAGTATCCAATTTATTGTCTTGAGGAGGAAGCTGAATCAGGTGGTACACCTGATTTAAAAGTTTAAGTTGCATGCAGATGCAAAAAGGGAAGTTTGTTTTCAGTGGGCAGTACTATTTATCTTTTCCACGACAACTATTAGGAAACAGTTTTTGTTTCCTGCAATATTTGTATCTAGTAATCTTTTCCTCTTCATCCCCTACTCCCACTGAGACAAAAGACTAATCTATTAATTTGTAGTTACACCATTATTAGAAAAGAACAGGGCAAATTTTAATAATATTCCATAGCTGTTAACATAGAACAACATAATCCAAGATTGCTATGGTTAACAGGACTTCACTGTATGAAGAGTGCTATCTTTGAAGTCTAGTACACATGATGTATTTCATGTGACAAAAGATGTCAAAAGGTAACAGCTCTTCTGAATGAACTCTGTATGTCTTGCCTTTTTTCTAGTTGTTTTGATCCGGAAAGATTAACAAACTAATAAATGTCTTGATGTTCAAAGTCATTTTTACTCTGCAAAAACATGTTATAATCCATCATGATTCTTTTAATCACAGGTGGAATAGGCAGAAACATTTGATCTAAAATGGTGTCTGCACTTTCCTGAAATCATAAGCTTCATGCATATGGATAATGTGTTTAATACTTTTTATGTTCGTGTATTTGTTTGACCAGTACCCTGCTTGTGTGATGATATATTGTGTAATGTAGTAGAATAATTTTGTATTCCCTTAAATAAGCTACTACTTCTGCCATTGTAGCCAAGTTTCATTATCATGAGGAAGTACTGATTTCATGTTCATTTCATAAATCTTTGAAATCTTGATTGTAGGATGCTTCCTAGCAAAAGCTCTGGGGCCTCCAGCTCAAAAAGACATGGAGCTACTTGAGCAGGCCCAAAGGAGTGTTGTGAGGATGATCAGAGTGTTGGAGCAGCTCTCCTACAAAGAAAGGCTATAGGAGCTGGGCTTGTTCGGTGCAGAAAATAGAAGGCTCCAGGGAGACCTTGTACCTTTCAGTACTGAAAGGTGGGGAGAGACACTTTATCGGGTCATGTAGCAATAGGACAAGGTCATGGCTTTAAAGTAAAACAAGGGAGATTTAGATTACACATTAGAAGAAATTATAACTCAGAGGATGGTAAGACACTGGAACAGGTTGCCCAGAGAACCTGTGGATGCTCCATCCCTGGAGGCATTCACAGCCAGGTTAGATGAGGTTCTTGGGAAACCTTGTTTACTGGAAGGTGCCCTTACCCACGGCAGGGCAGTTGGAGCTAGATGATCTTTAAGGTATCTTCCAACTCAAACCATTTTATGATATTATTACTCCTAAGTGTTTTTCTGTGGCGGTTTTCTGTGTGTTTCTTGTATTTAATTATTTTAATCTCTAGTGATTCAGGAGACATTAAAAAAAAAGCAAAGGGAATCTCCAAGTCCAGAAGCACATTCAGTTCCTCTGATACAGAGTCTAGTTCATCAGATGAGAGTTCTTCAAACTCCAAGTCAGAATCAGACTCTAATAGTGACTCAGATACTGGAAAGTCCAGAAATGCTACGTCTAGTAAGGTAAGATGTGTTAAATATTTATATATGCATACATATATTTGTGTATATATATAAAATATTAAAGGATGCATTTAACACTGTGTATTTCTTGAGGAATGGAAATGGGTAGTAATTTTTTAAATGTCTAAGAAACAGAAGTTTTATAATTATTTGTTGACCTTTCATGAGAAGACTAGTCCCAAAACAACAGTAACTGTTTCATAGATTAAGCAAGTAAAAATACTGTAAAATGAAAACTGTATATTGGTTTACTTCACATAGATAATGAATAATGGAACCTAATTTTTTTTAGATTACTTTTAAACTGGTGAAAACATGAGGATTGCACAGAAATAATAGCCTGATTTGGGATGACTGTTAGATTAAAATGGGATCATAATTGCTACAAGACCTGGATCTGAGAGAGTTTCTTAAGGGTGTAAAGGCACTCAAATAGAACTGCCTAGGTTTGTTTTAAAATTTCCCATTAACATTGAGAATAGTGATGTTAATTCATCTATCTTGAGGTACATACATAGACTAGTAGAATTATTTACTACAGGTATATATGTAGATTAGTACAATTAGTATCCTTAATGAGTAATCAACTTTTATTGCTCCCTGTTCGATAGGAATAAAGCATATAAATTGTTCCATCATTTCAAGTTACATTAGCTTTTTTGCTAAATTTATGAAGTAGCAACCTTTCAAATCTTTTTTTTTAATTGAATTCTTAAATGTGTAAAGATACAAAAGTGTTCAACAGAGACAACTAATTCTCTTAACTAAGTTTTTTTTTGCAACTTAGCTCGTGTTATCTAAGTTTTAATTGCTGACTTTGTGAAGATAAAGAGGCTCGAAGTTCATTTTATTCAAGTGTTACTGAGCTGAAGCTAATTGCATGATGTAGATTCTGTTTATTTAACTGCCTTTCATTTAAAAAATAAATATATGAGGAACTTCATACTAAGTTTAAGTAAAATCATTTCTGAAAGTTATTTTTCTGTTGTCATAAATTTATTTGTGTTTCTATCTATGCACATTATAAAAAAAATGCAGTTAGAATTGTAGCTCAGAAGTTTCCATTTTAGTAAGTGTATGGCATTGAAAATTAAGTGACAATCTGAAGCATTTTAAATTAAGCTGGCACGTTATGATCAGGATTTCAGTATAGACTGCTGAGTAGTCAAAACAGGACTTACCTGTTGCATTTGATATAACTGTAGAAGCTATTGGACAAATGTGTTTCAAATAGTTCAGAGAGAAGTCTGTAACTTCATTAGGCTGTTTAGGTATATTGCTTTAGCTGAGGAAGAAAGGCCCTTCATTTCTCTAAATCTTGATCTTATGATGTAAAAGGTCTTTGGTTTTTAACTTTATACATCTACTTACAAGCTCTGAGTTGTAACCTGAGCTTACAGTTCATTCCCATAATCTACCAGGAAGGCAAAAACATTAATGGAGATCATAGCATAGAAATTGAGGTGTATTTCTGTTATTTGATCAATGCTTCCTGCCTAATGTGACACTGGATAGCATACCTTCTTCTAAGATTTACTCGTAGCAGGGAAATTAAATATTACGAGAGTTAAATCTATTCACACTGTTTGCAGCTTCTTATAGAAGCACAGATTTTTTTCACCAGACAATAACAGGAACTCAGCTTTACTGTGAGAAGTCACTACAAAACTGTGTTCAGATAACTGTGTGCCCTCTGCTGCAATTGTCCTTCTTCCTCAGAGCTTCAGGGCCAGCCTTTGTGATTACTTTCACTACAGTTATTTAAACTGTTATAGTTTCTTCGCAGGATTTGTGAGGACTACCAGCATAAGTAAGCTTTTTATATTTTAAAACAGTGGCTGAGAATGTGTGAAGTCAATGTACTGTGTAATATGAGAACCAGAATGTCTAAGAAGCTTGGGATTGTTTTATTGAAGTCAGCGGAGAATTGTCAAACATTTGGATATTTGCTGAAGTAGTCTTAAAGCCTTACTTAAGATGTACCTAAAAAGAAATGTACTAGGAACAAAGGAAGTTTTAAGCCACTCATACAAGAGTTGATCAGACTCAAAATGTAGAACTGAAGAACTGCAAAGCTTTAAAATGTCACAGAAATATTACATAATGGGATTTGCATACATGAAAAAAAAAAAAAAGATGACAAGGAGTTAGTTGACAAGGTAGTATAGACTTCACTATCCAAATGTTCCTTAAATGCTTTGTCACTTGGAAACTTTGACATGGCCAATGTAGTAGTATATGAAAACAGTAAAAGTGAATTAATTGGGCGGGAATCTGAAGTGAAATGAATGCTCTTGAATACAGAGGACTTTTTCACTGTTTAAGTAATGTTGGGTGCTTGCATTTGTACTACAAATGTTTCTGATAGTTATATTCAGAAGTGTAATTGGATAAGGAGGTGGAGGTGACAATCACGTGTATTTTGTATCAAGGGTGACTACTGTACTGACTGGCTTAACTGGCTTTTGTACAGGTACCTGTTTTGAGCCTTGTGATCAGAAGTGTAGCTAACTGATGATAACCCTGATAGCCCTTCAAAGTTGGAAAGAAAAGCAATAATTTAACAAGCTGTAAAGAACATTTCAGATAAAGTCATATGTGGAGCCCTTGTATTAAAGTACCTTTTACAGGAACTACTCATATTTATTTTATTTCCATTGAAAACTTGGATTTTTTCTGCTTCCTACCCCCAGGTCACCCAGGAATCAGACTTTTTCAGTTAGGCCCTCAGAAAGGGATGTTCTTCGACTGGAAGATTTTAATTGGAAAAGACATTGCTTGTATCATTCTGCTACAGGAACATTTGTAATGTGGCCAGTGTAGACGGGAAGATGATTTTTTGGTCTTTCTTATCCTTATAAATAAAAATGAAAATACTTTCTGAGAAACACATTAGTGAGAGGAATAATGACTAGGGTCTATTTTTATAGTTGTTCAGTGTGCCACAAATTATGAACTGTTAGTTAACAAATGTTCTGAGTGTTGTCTAGCATTCTGTATTTTGCTGGGTACCATTGCCATGTTTAGCACAGTTTTCATAATAAGGTTTGATTATGGTCAGACAAGAGCTTAATTTACGCATGCATCCGTTCATTTTCTAGTGCAGAAATAGGTTACACAAACTTCCAATCTTTCTTCATGAATACATTACTAAGATTTTTGTGTTCTTTTTTTTTTTCTTTTTTCTTGAAGAATAATTTTGTAAAAGCTGTTGTATTCACCGTAATTGAGCTGCGGTGAATAGAAAAATCCGTCTCTTATGCTGCAGTGTTTTATATAATTTTGAAATATGCATAGTTGAAGATGTTCAGGTGCATAATATGATCTAAGCATTTCTACAGTAGAAAGCCAGCTTTGAGGATGCATGTGTAAGTAGGTGTCTCTGCAGTGGGATTTTTAAATCAGCTACTGTTGACCTCCTTATACAAGTATAATACAGTCACTCAGCTGTTAAAAACCTGATCCACTATTTAAAAAATATACAAAAACAAATTGTCTATCTTTCTGCCTGATCTCTTTTCAAGTGCTAACACAATGGAAACAGTGGGTGATCTGTCAATGCATTTGGATTGTCAATGATGGTTTTGTATAAATATTGGAAGGATAAGAAATAAAATTCACACAGCAAAATATGATTTCATCTGCCTTTTCTCTGCAGCTCCATGGCTCATGCTGCGGTGTGAAATTCTCATTTTACACACTTTGCAGGCGGAGCACATGAATTATGCATTGAGCAAGAGAAATCTCCTGCTTCAAGTCCTATATGCATTTACCAGGTTCTATCTCTATTACCAAGATGAATTGCAAATGGAGAAATGTTTGATGGAATATAGCTTAACTTCTTTGTTTAGTATTCTGCTTTTCCCATAGTGAGCTCTCCTGGCAGGAAGCTGGGTTATATTGTAGGTTTATTTTAAGAAAAGAAAAATAAAATTTATTACAGGGAAATGCCAGACACGTCATAACCTTTTCATTATCTTGATTCGGAATGCAAAGCTTTTTTCACTCATTAGAAATATCTGTTGATAGTATTTGTTGCAGTCATTGGCTATTCATTATTTCTAGAAAGCCAATCTACTTTATTTTCTTTGAAAAAAACGAAGAAACAAATGATCATACATACGTATTTTTTTTTTCTGTTGGTTTTTTTTTTTTTTTCCCACTGATTGTAAACTAATTGTACTTATGTAGAGTATTCTGATAATTTTTCTTCCCATGCATTACCTTGATGTAATGTTTCTGTACTTGTATCTTAAGAGCATTTTATTTTATTTTATTTTGAAGGATAAGAAATTATCTTTGGTGGATTTCTTTCCATTTCTGAAGATGAATTACATTGTAGATTCAAAGTAATAGAAGTCCAGAAATGAAACGTATATTACAAATCTACATATTGAGCTTTGTAATATATACTTAGAAACTACTTCAGGATGGTAAAACAAATAACAAAATAAAGCTAAAAGGCCCTTAGTGTCACAGAATGTCTTTCTTAGCTTCAGTCTTCAGTAAACAAAGTATGTGTATCTCAATTTTTCTAAGACTGCTTTGACATGAAGTAATTCATGACTCAATTATATGCAAGTAAAAGTAATTACATAATTCAGATAGCACCTGTGAGTTACGAAGTACAATATTTATCTTTATTTCACAGAAGTAAAAAAGAAGTAACGAGATGAGTTGCCAATAATCACATTGGAAGAAAAAAAAATGTAGTCTTGTGGTTGTGACTGACCTGGCACTCAGGAATGCTGATTCTGCAGCAGAGTCACTAAGAGAAAACATAAAAGGAATGGAAAGATAAAAATAAAGATACTTTGTAAGATTTCATTGGTCTAGAGAAGTGTCACAGATCAAATAAACTAGCAATAGCAGAACATTCAAATACTGTAGTGATTAGGACCTTAAAGACCATCCAGTTTCAAGCCCCTTCCATGTGCAGGTCTGCCACCCACCAGCTCAGGCTGCCCAGGGCCCTCTCCAACCTGACCTTGATACCTCCATAGATGGGGCATCCACATATTCTCCAGGCAGCCTGCTCCATAGGAAGAAAATGAAGAGCAGTGTCATTTTGTCCCATGTCAAGCCTGATAGTATTTAACATCAGTGGCTTCAAATAGTGAGAACATCAGCCCGCTTTCTTTGTGTATTCTTGAGAAGTAAATTCTCCCAAAATTAAAAAATTAAAAAAAAAAAAATATTGGCATAATATTAGCTTGCAACTGACTGTGAGGCTGAGAGACTAGAAAAATTGAACTTTTTGGCAAGATAGGTCATTTTGTTCTATGATGACATTCAAGGAAAGTGATTCTATCTGCTTATCTTGTGAAGGGATCTATAGAAATATCTATCTTGAGTGCTGGAAGACACTGTAGCAACTTGTAAGTGGTGTCTTTGAATGGAGGCCAGAAGGGGCAACATGACATTCTACTTTTTTATTTCGATCTATATTTACAGGTTTCTTCCCTCCTAAATAAGTGCAAATATGACTTTCTTATGATTTTTTTTTAAAAAAAGGTTTCTAGTGGTCTCAGAAGTGTCTGATTTGTCAGCATATTTTCCTTAAGTAGCAGATGTTATTAAAATTAAATCTAAACATGGGCTTCAGATGGGTGAAATATAACTTAAATGTGGAATTTGGGTTCAGCTTACCTGTACATAGAACTCTTTCTCACAAGGTGAATTCTTTAAATGCTAAGCTCTAAGCAATGGATATACACATTGCCTCTATAAAAGTATTAAGGACTGTTCTTTTGCTGATATAGTAAAAGATGAAATATTTATTTATTTTGACAGAAAGGAGAAAAAACAGTCCAAGACAGAAAAGCTCCAAATAAACAAGATGTGTTTCTCTTAGATTTGGATGACTGTAAGTATCTTGATTAAAGTTTCATTTTTTTCCTATCTCATGAATTCAATTCTGTTGATTCAGTGGCATTTTAAATGCATTAAATGTTGAATTTGTTCATTTTTTGTATGTAAAAAAGTTTCTTTACAAAAATATTACCCAGAGTAGTAACTTTTCTTATGCAAAATTATGATTATACATCATTTTGTTTACTGTAGAACTAAGAAACAGTTTAACAATTTGGAATATATAGGGATGTAAAACATTTCTTTCAAGAATTTTCTGTATAGACTTGTCTTCTGTTGAAGTAAGCTTACTTCCTTTCTCGAGTACCCATGGCTGTGTCTTGTTCAACATCATGCAGTACTATAATCAGATACTAAAAACAACCAATTCAAACAACAGATTAAAATGTAGTTGTGGAAAGGTAGTGTAGGGCTGTTATTACTTTTTTTCTATGCATTTTAGTGCTGTTCTTCAGGTTTACTTCTACATGTGCATCAAATTTTAGTGTTGCATTAATATATACTTTGCACATAACTCATAAATAAAAATGTGCTGCACGGCATAGATCAGATGAAAGGATTAAATAGAAGGTAAAAGAGAGTAAGAAATACATCTTGAATGTAAAAAATATGTTTTACTTCTTTTTTCATATTTATATTGACCATTGCTGTAATGTCTGGAAAAAATAATCTTGTATGATTAGGAAACATATGAACATAAAATAATTATGTCAAGATGTATGAACTTTTTAAACTTAATGGAAGTAGATCATTGTCCTTCCCAGTATTTTATTTTATTTTACATTAAGTGTCAATTGCTTTTTTACTTCTAGTCTACCCTGTAACAACTCCTGTGGCAGTTCCTGCATCAGCTGTTTTGTCTCCAAGTTTAACAGCAGATCTAGAAGGATTAAGTCTATCAGGTTCATCAGTCATTGATGTAAGTATCCTTTAAAGAAGAGTGGAGGGAGGTGTCTTAATTTAAACATACCATATTTTTGAGGAAGTCATCAAAGCTGCTTTTCAGAAATACTTTCACCTGTGAAATTCTAGTTTACATGCAAGGCTGGCAGCTACTTTTTGATCTGAAATAAATATTTCCTGTAATATGGAGAAATGGATGAATATTGCTTGTTTAAGAAGAATGCCTTGGAGGATTTTAAACTTCTTTTTTAATCTGTTTTTTTCTTCTGCCTTGGGAAGATTTATATTTACAAATTACGCATACAAACTGTACAAATCTTTCAAATCATCTTCTTGCTACATTGTCAAAAATAAGCTATATAAAATCACATAGTTATTAATTCTGTGGTTGTTTGCTGTACATGCCTCCAAGTATGACATTTTGCTACTTGGAATTATTTTTTCATGAGTGTGCAAATCACAGCTGTGGGTGCAAATACAAAGCGTATGGATTTACAATCAGTGGTATATCAGTATCTGTCATGATTCATACAGTTAGTGAGCTCTGCTTTGTAGCACTTTCCATTAGGGAATCTCAAAACCATAGGTACAATTAAGGTTAGTCAAATCATGGAGGGCATTCCTTTGTTGGTGAAAAGAATAGTAGTTTGCATTCTTGGTGTTGTTTATTTAATTTTATTCTAATTTTTTGTTTGTTTGTTTGTTCAATTCAAATTTGTAGTTTAATAAAAAGGAACAGCAACACAGGATAGTTAACCTTGTGAAAGTTGGTGGGAGTGACCAGAAAAAAGCACCATATAGGGACGAGTATCTTTTAGCCTAGCCTTGTTTCTTATGTGGCTGATATCTAGAACCTACGCTGCTACTTTAATAACTGCTGTTAAAGTATTTTGTGTTGGGTTTATGAGCAATGCATTTGTACAATTATATACTTACATATTTCTCTGTAAGTATATATATTTCTCTTCTGTACAAGTAAAGAATGTGTAACAAATTATTTGACTCAAGAAATAAAATATTTTATCTAATGATTCAGTCTTATATTCACAGGCTTTAATGTTATGTGCTTATGAGACAGAGGTTATGTGGTGGCTATCAGGCTTACCTAAGGCTGAAAATTGGAATGCAGTTAAATTCCAGGTGGGCCAGTAACAAACTGGACAGACAGTCACTTTGTGTGATGCATAGTCATTCATGTCTAACACATTCTGAAAATGTGAAATACTGTCATACGTGTTACACCACAGTGTAGAAAGAGGTTCTGTATGAAAGGGTTGAATCTGCAAAGTGTTTTTTTCTTGGTGTTACTGAATTCATGATAACCAGTGAGGAATCAAGAACATCTGCTTATACTTGCTGCTCTGGAAACAACTGGTCATATCAGAGCTAGTTGTTGCTACTGCATGGTGATTTCCTGTTTTTCAGCTGTCACTGCCATTGGTAATACTTGCAGATGTACATGAGGTCCTTTGAAGTGTTTTGTGCTCTAGGAAACAAGAAAAATTAAACACTAAGATTAAAAGCTGTGCTTTCAAATGATAGCCATACAGTGTAAAAAGTCTTACATGCAAGTAGTTATGTAGTTAGAGTCATGTTGTTTTGCACCATCAGGTACCTTTCCAAAAATGAAAATATAAAAAGAACTTTTAAGACTTTATGTGGGAATGTCCCTTTTAAAATAATATTCTAAATTTAATCTGTGGCCACTTGTTCTAAAAATAAGAGTAGTTGTCATACTTCAGAAAACTTTTTCTTCCTTCATTTGGAGAGAAAATGAATTTAACTGTAGGGCACATGCCAAAGCAACAATGAGAAATTAATTTATTACCAGGCAATAGAGATCATAGAGTAAAAATAGATAAGTACAGTATATGACCCTAATATTGAAGAAATGTAGCAGTCACTTATCTTGGAATATGTCAGACAGTCTATTATTCAAATCATTCAGGACTGTAATTGGATACAGCTTTTAGAAAACTTATAACTCCATGTTCATAGAATCATAGAATCACCATGGCTGGAAAAGACCTCCAGGATTATCCAGTCCAACATTTCCCACCAGACCATGTCCCTCAGTACACTCTTTTGGAGAAGTTTTTCTGTGATGTTGCTTAACATCACAGAAAGTATAAATACAGGAACAGTCTCACAGCAATGGTCTGAGTCACTTTAAACCTACAAAAACAAACAGAAAAAAGCATCTTGAATATAAACTGCACAACACAACTTAATGCTTTATAGCGCAGCTCATTTGCTTTTATGATTTTTGTTTACACATAAAACATTTACTTGTCATAGAGAGACATACGAATGCATGTTACAGTTTGTTCCAGGAAAAATGAAGTTCTCTGGTAATTTATGGATCACTTTCTTCAGACTGTATGCAAAGCACAGTACATCCTTGTTTGTGCTTCTGCCCTCTTGCAATCTTACCTTCAGGTGGGCACAACAAACCAGGTAACTGGAGGCTACTACTGAGACTTCTGCAGATATACACTCAGTACTCATACATTTGGAGTTAGCTGAATTTTAGATGCTGGAATATCCTTGAAGGCTTGCAAGATATGTGAAAATACGCGTGCCAGTTAAGAATGGGAAGTGAGAGGCTTTTGTATGCTGTCAGTTTAAAGCAGATTTGGAAAAAAGCAGAAATTGATACTGTCCCTTAAATGGAAGTTTTTAAAGTAGGAGAAGAGAGACTAGAAATCAAAACTCATGAATGGCATAAGGACAGGGAGGAATATAACCTCCTGCAAGAAATAATACTGTGAGCAGGAACAGTGAAGGGAGGAAGAGGAGAGCTACCGTAGGTATCAGAGAAGCAAAAGAAGGGAGTGATTGTCTGTTCCTACTGATCACACAGCTGATGACAAAAGAAGCTAAACCACCTGCTGTTTTGCATTATGGCTTCAGATAGTAAACTGCACCCTTAAATATATGGATCCCTGAGCTAGTAGTAACAATTATGTATGCTTCAGAAAAAAAATGAGAAGGACGGAGCACTTCTTTGGTAGCAAGAAGTATTTACAGTTCTGAAAGGTGTTAGGCAACTGCAGCTGGATATGCCTTTGGCAGCAGCAGCAGTTGGATGGAGCAAAAAGGGAATTCTAGGCCAAGATGAGGAGGATTTGAAAGAAGATTTGGTATGTTCCCTACCTCCCAGTACAGTATAATCTGGGAAGAAAATCAAGGCAAAATATTAAGAAATGTTTACAACAGAAAGAAAGAGGGGAAAAATCTTGAGGTGAAGAGATACTCGCAGAAAATTTATTTACTGCAATAATTCAATCTTTTCATCAGTTGTTATGCATATTGAATTGTGGCATAGCTGTAGAAGTGGTACTCTTTTATTTACTGTTTTTCTTTAATATACTCTGTATTCGTTTCAAAGAAGTTAATATATTATCAACAGTATGTTTTTATTTTCTACTACTCAGAGCTCCACAGAATGTGTTCAGAAAGGAAGCAGTAATTCATGCTTTCTTCTGTCTCTTGAATCTTCTGCAGAACTCTTGACTAGGATCCATTTTGAGAACTTCTTTAGAGTGGTGATGCATAGAGCAGAAATAATAGCTTCTGACAAAAGTCAAGGTCGAGCTACAGACCTGTCAAGCTAAGTGATAAATACATTTAATTTCAAATTTAGCATGTTTACGGAATTTCCTGAAAAACAGTAAATATGAACTCCTTCATATACAAACAGAGATATTTTCAGTATAGTATCCCCCCCTTGAAAGATATTTCTGAAGTAGTATTTACAGGGGAAAATGTTCTTGTAATTTGGGTTACTTTCTCAATTCAGTGTGTTGTAGCAAGTGTAAAGGATCTCTTCTTGGAAACAGAGGGAACACAGGAATTATAATAATGGATTATATCATAAGTATAGTGTGGTATGCAGTTTGTAAGGGAAGGTTAGCTACCTAAAGAATTTGCTAATTCCTTCAGTACGTCTTCCAAAGTAGTTAACTGGCATGTGCTCTACTTCATGAGTTTTATTTTTCTAAAGCTTTGTTAGCACTAATTGTTACATAATTACATATATTTAAAATTCATATGTGAACTCTGGTCAGAGTTCTCGGGTTCTTACCTCAGGAATGTCTATGTCCTCAGAATTAACTTCTTAATAGCATGAAAGAGATGTGGTGCAATCACTAGTGGTTGCAGCAGACTATGCAATGGTTTGAGTAGGTACTTAATAATCCCTGTGTTTGCAGAGATAGTTTGAGCAATTAGTGTTGTTTTTTTTAAGTAAATAGCATTATATTTGTGTAAATGTATATAGTCCTTCTTAGAATGCAGCTAAAAGTTTTTTGTTGGACAAAAGAAGTTACTTTTAAATCAGTTTTGAGTTTTAGCCACATCTTTTACAGTAATACAGACTCATAGTATCCTACCGTGGTATTATTTTATATAGTATAGCATTTCCCCTCTTATTTTTCAGCTTGTTACAGGAAATGTCTACTTTTTCATATCTCACCACAGGAGAGTTTTTTCCTGTACCTTAAATGTTTCCTATTTACTTTTTCTGAAGCCTGCTTTTTTATATAATGACTGCAATTGGGAAAGTTTGGAGGGTGGGGGGAGAGGAGGGGCTGAGGGAGCAGTGGTGAGGTTTGCTTCATGTGTGCTATCCTTGTGCATCCTTATAACTTCTGCACATTGCTGACCACACTTGTACACTAAGCAGTGTTTGTGGAATTATGCGGAGCTCTCTCTCCAGCTTCATTCCTTAAGGTGGGTTTTCTTCCATGTGGAACAGTTTAAAGTATATGCATTTCTTGCATTTTTCCCTATTCTGTGCTATACAAGTTTTGTAGTTAACAAAGCTCAACTGAAACAAATTCTACAAATTCCGGAAGTTAGTAGGGTCTCTGTGAATTTTGCAGCTATGAAGCAAGTGAAAAAGCATAGTCTTGAATGAAAGAGTAAAAAAAAATAATTTTCTCTTTATGCACCCAAAATTTAGCTGCACAGCTCATGAGGTGTGACTGATGCCTGTGGGAGGGTGGTGTGGTCCAGTGGATACAGAACTGGGTGTTACACATGGAAAATGACTTCTATTTTTGGCTTACTACATTCTGTCTATTCTGGTGGGAGTAACACAATCTCCTGGTTTTCCATCTGAAAAATGAGGATAATGATGCTTACTTATCTTGGGGAAGCACTTGGAGAGCTACGAATGAATGTTACTGCTCATCACCAGATGTTAACAAGACAGATAAGGAATGCAAAACAGACTTCCTAGATATTTAAATTTGTTTTTCTATGTTTATGAAAGTTTTCTGTAAAAGACACTCTTAAAATGGTAAAATAGTACATCCATTGCATCACACATTTGAAAGTTATACATCCTTCCAGAAATTACTTCTACACATTTTTTAAAATGATAGCTTAATTTAAAATAAAGACCCTCCTATAGCAGTCTTTTAAAGGGTGATTTCACCTTTACTAATTAATTAAAAATCCATTTATCAACATCATAATATTTATTAATGTTAAAGCCTTAGTTATAGCCCTCTTATGTTTATTAATTCTGAGCAAGCTCTACAATTATGAACATTCTGCTTATTTTCTTTCAAATAAATTAGAGAATTTAATTTGAAAGTTCAAATAGGGTCTGCCTTTCCTTCTTCTGAGTCAGAAGCAACAACTTGATACGATACCCTGGCATAGATAAAAATGTGCCCAGTCTAGGAGGCATGTTTATTGTTACTATATATAATCTCATTGATTTACTTGATTGCTGTGTATTTTAGTACTGTATGTTCTCCATATTGGGGTCTTGTATTTCTAAATATATATGTATGTATATATGAGTGTGTGTATACACACACACGCACACAAATATATGCATGTATGTAAACATATATTTTATGTTTATCATAGAATCATGAAATCATAGAATCGCAAGGTTGGAAATGACCTGCAGGATTGTCTAGTCCAACCATCCTCCCATTACTATTGCTACCACAAGTCTCTAAACCATATCTCGTAGCTTATGTACTAATGAATCCTTAGTTAGAAGCACATATGTGACATAAATTGTATAGCGATTAACCAGGTCTGTGATTAAGAGTATTGCCCCATATTTAATGCTGTTTCACTATTTTGTTGTCTTGGACTGACAAAGATTAAAGCAACATTCAAATATTGTACTTAAAAGTGAAAAATGCTACAACTGTAAAGGAAGCACAGTTAGAAAATCAAAATCTTATGCATAAAATAGAAAGCAAATTTGGGATTGAGGGACAGTGATGCAAAACAGGAACTCCTTAGATAAATCACTGTGAATAGACACTCAATTTTTGTTTTGCTTTCCATTAGAAGTCAGTACATTCCTTAAAGCTAATTCACTTTTTTGAGAATTGGATGATTACATCTGTGAGAGAATTCAAAGAATTTTTTCTGTCCAACATGAAAAATACATATATCATGTTCCTTAAGACAGAACTACTGAAAACAGTT
>NC_143476.1:68897293-69017293 GCF_987193195.1 Phasianus colchicus | reverse complement strand
AGGGAACACTCACTGGAGGGACAGATGACTCTTTAAAAGGCTACTGAATAATGCTGTGATTTAATAGCATAACATCAGAGATAAGTTTTTAAAAAATTCACTTTGGTGACAGACATGCCTTATTTTGGCATGCTCTTCTCCTAATAACTTCATGGTTTGTGGTATCTTAGTATTTTAAGACTAAAAGAAGGGCAGTTCTAAAATCTTCCTGAAATAGCGTTACTAGGTGTGCAAATGATAAAAATGTGCAGTTTAAATCTTTGTTCACCTGGCTTCAGAAATTTTTCTTTATATGGCTTCATGCAGTGTCAGTTGCTGTTTCTAGTCTCTCACGTCTGTGTTCTTGATTTAAAGGGTGCAGCTGGATTATTGAAAGTTACATTTGTAAGAGGTGTAAAATGGGTTTTTCAGTTGAACAGTGGAGCTCAGGAATTCAGTACTGTAAAAGAAGGTTTGTATTTAATTTTTTACTACCACATTAACTTGGAAAGTTTTAATGAAAGCAGAGATCACTACTGTTCTCACTGATGGAACTTTGTAACAGCAGCAGGATTAAAATATATTCTGACTATGTAAATCATAGCTTTCAGCTATTGTTAAATGTGTGTTAAAAGTTGCTTTAAAGCTGAAGTAGTTTTAGTAAATGCTCATTGTCACAGTCTTCCTGCTGCTATGTTTGTTTGAGACAACAAGCAATCTTTGGAGGATGCAGGTGACAATAACAGAAATGCTTCCTATTAGAACCAAGGTAATTTTGGAAGTACTTTAGTAAAAATTGCCTGCCTGCCTAGTTTGGCTTTCATAATCAGCTGAGGGACCTTGCACAGACACAGCTAATAATTAAAGCCATGTTCTTAAATTCATTGAGCTGATGCCATGAATTTTGTTTCTGAGTCCCACTGAAATGTGTACTTTTGAATTTAAATAACAAAACAAGAGGTGACTTACTATAAATAAATCTCTGTTACTTTAGACAAACTACAAACTGTAGCAAATGATTTTTTAAAATTTAAAATTTTTAAGGACAAAAAATGAAGCTTAAGGTAAAAAAAAAAAAACTTGGAAACGCTGTATTTCAGCAACATTCTCAAGACAACTGTAAGTTCATAAACTACATTATATAGATTTTTTTCCAGTTAAAATATGTAAAATGAAATACAAAGGGAATATTTGTACATCAGCATCATGTACTAGAGGTGCATTCAAGCACGTGCAGAGATTCTGCACCAGCACTGAGGAAATGATAACAGATGTCATGTGCGCTAACTTCAGTGCTGATTTGGGAATTTTATCTCTCAGCTGGGTTACTGTGCATTAAAATCACCCTGATAGAAGCCTAAACAACATTCTGCATGCTTCAACAAGCATATAGTGTCCAAAACTAGAATATATTCATATAAAACCAGCAAAGGTGGAATTTATATTTCAGCATTTGTAAATACCTATGCTAGATTTGAAATACGGTATCTTACAGGCTGATTTTTGCCTTGTAAGTGGTAGTGGGTAGTAAGAGTTTCAACTTAACACGATACACTTATCACCTGACACAAGAGGTCTGTTTCTGGGAAGAAGTTTGAACTAGATGCTTCTGATGGAAGAGGTCAGTATGTAGGAATTGTAATCCTTTTATGGATGTACACATACATAAACCCTAACCCTAACATACGCACGTGTGTATAATAACTCTATAATTTATCTAATCTATATATAAACTATATATTACTGTAAGATGATAACTTGTAACTGCTTGTTTTCACATACTGGTGCTAAAGAATATTTTGCTGAAGAATACTGACTGTTTGCTAAACTCAAAATACTAAATTAGAGGCCATTCATAAAAAGTATTTAGAAGTTATTTAGACTCAGTGCAGAAATGTATATTAATCTGTAGTATCCACTATTTCAAATTCATGATTAGAATGAAAGGTAAGGCTGCCACTTAGGTAGCTGGTCAGCAGAAGGGTCAGATAACTATACTGAAGAAAATTATTTGTTTGTATACTGGAAGAATGCCTTTTCCTTGACGCACATAATTGCTGTTGTCAAGTTTAGATTACTGCAGTGCCTCTTCTATGCAGAAGAATGTGCCTTTTTGAATTTACACTACAGCTTGTGGACACAAAGTTTGGTCCTTTCCTTGATGTTTGTATGTTACTCCTGATTTGACTGTGAGATTATTCCCATTTTGTTGCTACTGAAATTCATTTTTATGAGGGTTTTAAAAAGATTTCACTGACATGCTGCACTTGTTCAACATGAAGAATGATCAGATAAGACTTCATTGTGCCCTTCCAGTACACGAGGGAAGTTTATGAACAGGAGGGAGACTGACTTTTACATGGTCTGACTGTGACAGGACAAGGGGGATTGGTTTTATCCTAAAAGAGATATTAACTTAAAGAAATGTTAAAACGAAATACTTTTCTCAGAGAGTGGTGAGGTGCTGGCACAGGCTGCCCAGAGAAGCTGTGGATGCCCAATCCCTGGGGGCACCTAAGGACAGGTTGGATGGGGCCCTGGGCAGCCTGAGCTGGTGGGGGTTGCCCTGCCTATGGCTGGGAGTCGGAACTGGATGGTCTTTATGGTCCCTTCCAAGCCAAACCATTCTGTGTGTCCATGGTTATAATTGGATTACTCATGTGCTAAGTTATGCCCAGCAGACGGCAAATCTGTAACGAAACAATGTGTTGGTTTAGTTAAATGCTTTAAGTTGTATCGTACATGCAAAATTAAACCTATTTCACTGGCTCTCAGTTACACATAAATTGCAGTCTAAATACAGTCTCAGTTTTAAAGGTCTTGATGAATCTGATATGGAATGAATGAATTTTCTGCTGTTTGTGGTTAAACCCTAATTCTAGTTCCTTAATATTATGAGTTAATTCAATAAAGTCTAAGAACAATACTTCTTCATGTAGACTTACTGGAAATCTGTGTAGTTTTTTATGTTTTAAGGGAACCAATGAAAAATCTAAGGGACATAAAATTATAAGAAAAATGAGACTATTTAATATTACAGAAGATTCACAAATTGAACTTACCACTTTTATGTGGTTAAGACCGCATAAATATTGGAGCTAAAAAAAAAAATGCAACAGAAGAAAGGGTGAATTTTGGCAGCCTTACAGAAGCAGACTATGAGATTTACGATAAAAACCTTCTGTTTGAGATTGATCTCTGAGTAAAAGAAGATTAGAGGGAGTCACTTAGACATTTTTGAATTTTGATTTCCTTGCAAGTTTTTATAGACCATATAGACAATATTACTCAAACAATGTTGGAATTGAGTAAGAATTTTTGGAACTCACCTTCAAATTGTCTGAAATTGTTGGCTAATACTGGTTAAAAAATGTGAGCATTAATATGCGGATTTTCAGTTAGCCTCACTGCTGTTAAAAATTTAGGGAAGTGTAGAGCTTAAGAGTTGGTGACAGTGCAAAAAAGAAGGGGGTTAGAATGTGTTAGAAATTGAAGGTCTTCATAGCCTATGTGACTTTAGAATGTGTTTAGTAGATATACAGCAGATGAATGACTCTTCTGGGGATAGTTATTCAAAGTATTTACTTAGATATGATTTGATATGAATTTGATATGAAGTCCTCAAAAACCTACTGGTCTATATAAACTAACCCAAGGGGAATCATAGTATCCTGTTACTTCTCTAGACTATAGAAAATACGAGCTTGATTGCATTTTTGTTTGTTCTGCCTGCCCTTTGCTTTATGAGGATGCTGCTTGGCAAGCCATATTAACACGACTTAAGTATGCTTTGTTTTGGGGGTTTCCTATGGCCTCGTGAAATAATGCAGGGGAATTTCTTGCTTTTTTTTTTTTTTCTTGCATTTTTTTTAAGAATTATTATCTTTGTTAGAGCTGTATAGGGCAGACATTGCCATGTGACCGTGAGTAATATGTAACTGGTAATGGAGCAAAAGATTGTAAATATGCTGACATATACTGCCAGTAGTTATCTTTCCTTTGCTCACCTGGATTTACATCTTTCTTCTTGTACTGTAAACCTGTGTTTAAGCAATTCCTCTGATTTGAAAGATCATGTAAATGTGGCTGGGTTGTGAGATAACTGTTCTTCTTTTAGCTCTCTGGAAGTTACTGGAGCATAGCCCTTTATTGAGTGTACGAGAGGATACAGCTCTCACACCTCAGTGTGTCATTCTTGGATTATATCGTGGATATTGCCAATAGGAGGGCAGCAAGAGCGACTGCTTAGATTAGTTGATTCAGTCTACTGTCTTAATGGAATGCAGTTTAGAGAAATAGAACATAATTACTGTAATTTCTAGAAAAAAAATATTTTTCCCAAATGATATATGTTTTATCCAAACATCAATAAATTTTGGAATCAGGTTCAAAATTTAATTCATGTTTATTATTAAAGCATTATTCAAGTAAGGAACAAATGCATCATACAGGAAAGTCTGTCTAGCTCTATTTTACGTAATAGGTTTAATAAACCCTGTAGTGCTTTTTGCTTTAAACAATAATAGTTTTTGTAGTAACTTGAGCATAATTATTAAGGACTTATTGAACTGGCAAAAAAAAAAAAAAAGCATGTTCCTGTGCTGAGGGTTTGCTGGCTTGTAACTGGCAATGATCTTTATGATCTTTATGGATTATTTTTGAGTATCTGCAGTTACCATGGGGGGCAGTCTGGTTCATACCAATAATTTTTACCATATGATATCACTGTGAAGTCCCTACAGCTGTATATTTTAAAAGAAAAAAAAAAAAAAAAAGTTTTGCAAGTTTAATCTTAATAATCTTCACCCAAAAAAAGCAGACACGCTATGTCATAAAATAACTATTAGTGACTAGTTTGTATCCTATAAATCTAACTTGAGTTGATAATATGGTCCATTACCAGCTAACTGCACAGAGTATTTTTCATTTTACACTCTTCAGTTACTTTTTAGTGAAGTGTTAAAAAATATGAAGCTTTTCTCCTCTCTAAAATTGCACACTGTCTGTCTGTTATTAGGGAGATAACAGCTCTTATAAATGTTTCAGTAAGCGTTAAGTAGACAGTTATGTGCACTCTCATTCCACGCTTATTTGCTTACTGTAATAAACTGATAAAATATGTGTGGTTTGTCTCTGTGTATCTGCAGGCATCATGAGTCACATAGATTTCCTTTAGAAATAATGTTGTGTCTGCAGAATTGATTGGTTATTTTCATAAACCATCCAAAGGTACACAAATGACTTCTATTATTTAAACATATGCTGTGAAAGATTTGTAGAGGATTATCTCATGGTTACTAGATGCTTCTTGTTTTATTAACTCTTTGGGGGTTAGTTTAACCCCAGAATGATTGCAGGTATCATGTCATATAGGTTCCTGAAAGTATTGCAATTGTGTGCATTGGAAATTATAAAATAAAACAAACAAAAAAATCTGCTTACCAGACTGATACAGCTGTTCAGTAAACTGCCATACAGTAACATCAGCCTTTGTCATCTCAGAATCATCACTAGCAAGAAAATGCCTAAAGAATAATAGTTTTTCAGAAATAAATTCCTTTGTTCAAAAGACATATTTTATTTATTGCCAGTACTGACATATATTAAATACAACTGGAAATTAATGTCCTATGGGTTATTACTCTGGCTGTCTTCTGCACGTCTTCCAGTTTGTATGGTATGATACTGAAAATAAAAGAGAATTTCCTCAAATGGGTGAAACTATGAATGAAGTATGAGAAGCAGTGCTGTAAGAGGCTGAGATTAAATCCTCTGAGTGAAAATCACAGTCAGGTTTTGATGAAACTTGAGTTCTGTGTCACAATTTGAATTTGTTGACGGAGTTTTACTCAATCTATATGAATATATATCTACATGTTGGACTTCTGGCTATTATCTTCTTACGCTTTCATTCCTATTACTAAGTAATATTTCAAAAGCTATATGTAAGTAGAGAGAAGTAGGACACTTCAAAATACTTGTTTTAACATGAATAAAGCATATTTCTTAAGCTTGTTAATGAAAAATGGCTGAACAGTTTTATGAAATAACTTTGTGTGTGTCCAATTCAATCTGATTTAAATGTTTAAAGTCAAGGGCTGAGCTTAACTTCAAATAAAATCTCAATTCATCTTTTTGAAACTTAAGTTTTATTAATTAATTTTCTTTTGCTGACAAAGGAAAACTAAACAATTTGTCCCTGAGCACGTCACATTTCATCTGAATGGAGACAATTTACTTAAAATTTATTAATAACTTGATAACTTATTAACAGAGTCAACACTAGGGTTGTGGAGTATCTTCAACTTGATGGATCCTGAAACTGTCTTTTAACCTTTACACTAGAGGTTACTGGAAGACCGTTAATTGTATATAAGAAAACTCATACCAGAGGTTTTTTTATGTAATAGAAAAGGGATCAGAAATTGGAAAGTTAAATCAGATATGGACATTTTGTAGATGTTTTTTTCTCAGTCACATCACTAAGTGATTAATATTAATCATAGTCATGTAGTGGTTGGGCTTTACGTGAATGGAAAACCTTTTTGCCTTTTACTTCATTAATTATTTGTCATTCAGTGTAATACATCTAAATAATGCACCTTCTAAAGCCACTGCTGAATACACAATCACTGACTTCCTTGTGTGGCTTTCTTTAGCTTTCATCAGTGCAGAGACCATGCTTCTAAACATTTAGTGGTCAATCATTACAGATACTGATCTAAGATGAAATCTATTATAGCCTTGCTTTCCAGTTTAGAAGTTGGTGCTCAGACAGTATGGTCAAGTTTGTGTGCGCTCACTAACTTCTAAAGGTTTTCAAAAGGATTCTCTAGCGATGTGTATTTTTTGCCCCATTTCTCTTGTAGGTGTAAATCACAGTTCTTACCAGCTTCTCGTATTACTGGAAGCATGCAAAAAGTCTTCAGATCAGCACCTCAGTGTTAAATGTGGCAGTAAGGAAAACGTAGCACCCTGTAAGAGTTTTGTAGGCAAGGCAAGACAAAAGCCAATTTTCCTTTTATAACTACTTAGCATCTTGAAACATCATTTTATTTGTAGCCGTCTCTTTCACTTAGTTATACGGTCAAGGCTATAAATGTAAGGCAAAAAATGGACACTCATCATAGAAATTAACACCCAAAATTCAGTAGCTTACAGCGAATTGCTCAAACAGGATTTATGTGTTGAGCATTTGACCTTTTCTACCTCAATGTGCTGTTTGTATAGCTTTACTTTCCATAAAATTTCTTAACTTAAGGCAAGTAAGTTTGTATGAAGAACATATCACTTTCCTGCGGCTTTGTGCATATTCCTTCCTTTTGCACTCTTGAATTCATGATTATGGATCTCCAGAGCAGCAGTATCTCTTGTGGTTTTCTTGTCCACTAAATGTCTTTCACACTGCTACTTCAGGATAGAAAGAACCCAAATGTCCTTAAGATTTCTCTTATTGCCTGTGGCAAGAGGATGATTAAAAAAGTGACAACATTGCTCTGCTCTGTACACCTGTATACTTAGTATCTGACTTGTGTAGTTGTTAGATGAAAGTTTTGGGGTTTTAACAACAGGAGAATCTATAGTTTTGTGGCCTGTGGTAGATTTGGGGCCAGTCTTGAGTTTTGATGCTTAGAATAGAGAAACATTATTTTATCTGTAACTTAAAAAATCAATGATTTAATAGATAAAAGCTGAAATATTGAAAAGATATACAGAAGAAAAATTGAGCAAGTACAACAAAATGCTGCTATTTCTCAGCACCATGAATGTTATTTTTAGACTCTTTTAAAGATAGTCAAATCTATTGAAATGCAATAATAGGTAAATCCCTTCATGTGTCTGGTTTGCCAAAATTATGATTAGAAAGCAGGCATTCTAGCTATGTGAGAAGTGTAGCATTTAACTGTAATTTTATCTGTTCTTCTCTTGAAATGTTCACCAACTGTTGTTTTGTACTTAACAGGTCACTACCCAAGTATTTGTGCCAACAAAAACGCATGAAATGCTTCATCGGATGACTGGAAAAGGATTATCAGCTCATTATCAGTTCTCAAGACAGCCATGCATTTTTGGCGATCGTATGGTATCTGTGCAAGTGACATTAACAAATACAACTGATCAGAAGATAGATAATATTCATATAGGGGAGAAGAAGTTACCCCCAGGCATGAGGATGCATGAGTTTAATCCAATAGGTAATTGTATTCTATCTTTTAAAATCATATTGTTTTGCCAATTTCAAATATAGAAAGTGGTGGTTTTGCTTAGTCAGGCATATTGTTGCATATACACACAAGTCCTTATTCATGTCTCTCTCAATCCATTCATCCTCCAGACTGCACTGATGCTTGTCACAAAAGATCTGAAAGTAGAAAATGGTAATGGTACTAATCATATCAAATAATCAAAATGTCACTGAACAGTCAATAGAATTCACTTCTGTTATGTGGAAAGGACATGAAAAATTCAGGGATGAACACACTATCCATTTCAGGTTTATTGAGTTCCACAACATAGTCCTACTCTTTAGAGTACTTGTTTCCCCAGTAGTGACTTCATGGTAGTAGATGTCCTATGAAGCTGTTTCTTTTGCAGAAATTAAGTTATATATCATCTACAATTTCTTCCAAAATGTTGCTTTTCCCATTAAAACATAAATTTATTGTATTCTTTGTCACTTCACCCATGACATAGTACATATATGCCCCGTTCTTATTATCTCATTTGTGCATCCAACATTTGGAAAATATTTTATTAATACAGGTTTTCTAATTATGTGAAATTGTTGCAGGTTACATGTGCATTATAGTGTTCTGCATGCTTACTTTAGCTGTTCAAAATGTTTTTCTGTGTAGAATGCCTTGACCCTGAGAGATCTGTGACTGTTTCAATGGGTATCGACTTCTGTGATTCTACTCAGACTGCCAGTTTCCAGTTATGGTAAGTTCTCATGGAAGTGGGAATGAAAATCTCCTATAAAAGTAATAGCATGTGGTGCTTATTTTTTTGCCCTAAGTGTAACATAAGTTTATTCTGCAGTGTCAATTGTACTATTTAATAAATATTTAAATAATTGAACAGCAATTGTCAACATGCTGGATACCAAAAATGTTTTTAGAAAAATAAGATATAATTGCTGTTCCATTTTACAAGAATTACGAGTTTTCTTTGATCTTTCTTTTTTCCTTTAGCACTTGCTTTTAATCATGCAGATTCGATCTCAAATCTAGGCTTGAAAAAATGGATATAAGTGCAAGAATTCTTTGATAGGTCGTGTTTGAGAGGTCCTTGTTTTCTTTTGGTGTAAATAATACCAGGTAGAAGCATAAACTACTTTTCCAAGTTAGAATTACATATTTTCTCAAATTTTGTTTTTATTTCTTCTTTTAATAACACCACCTTGAAGGGAGTAGTCAGGTCTGACTAGTACTAGTTTGCTGGAATGTTGTATATATAGAATCATAGGATTTAGAATTGCTCAGGTTGGAAAAGACCTTGAAGATAGAGCCCAACCACAACCTAACCATACTACCCTAACAACCCTCCACTAAATCGTGTCCCTGAGCACCACATCCAAACAGTTTTTAAACACATCCAGGGATGGTGACTCAACCACTTCCCTGGGAGCCTATTCCAGTGCTTAACAACCCTTTCTGTAAAGAAGTGTTTCCTGATATCCAACCTAAACTTACCCTGGCACAACTTGAGGCCATTTCCCGTCACCTGTCACCAGTGAGAAGAGACCAACCCTGCTCTTGCAGCAATTACCTTTCAGATACTGGAAGAGAGCAATAAGGTCTCCCCTCAGCCTCCTCTTCCCTAGACTAAACAGCACCTTCAGTCTCTCCTCATAAGGCACATTCTCCAAGTCCTTCCCAAGCCTTGTTGTCCTTCTTTGGACTTGCTCCAGCACCTCAGTGTCCTTTCTGTACTGAGGTGCCCAAAACTGAATGCAGTACTTGAGGTGAGGCAGCTTTCCAGCCACTCTTCCCCAAGCCTTTAATGTTGCCTGGAGTTGTTGTGACCAAAATCCAGGACCTGACACTTGGCCATATTGAAACTCATACAGTTTATCTTGGCCTATTGATGCAGTCTATCTGGGTCCCTCTGTAGTGCCTTTCTTCCCTTTGGCAGATCAACACTCCCTCCCAGCTTGGTGTCATCTGTGAACTTACTGAGGGTGCACTCAATCCCCTTATCAAGATCATATTAGATAGAAGCAGCCCCAGTACCAAGCCCTTGGGGACACCACTCATGACTGGCCACCAACTGGACTTAACTCCATTTAACAATTTGGGCCCGGCCATCCAGCCAGTGTTTCATCCAGCAGAGCGTACACCCATGCAAACTGTGGGCAGCCAGCTTCTCCACGAGAATGTAGTGGGGGACAGTATCAAAGAACTTACTGAAGTCCAGGTAGACCACACTGACACCCTTATCTTCGTCCACTAAGCGGGTCACCTTGTCATAGAATAAAATCAGATTTGTCAGACAGGACCTACCATTCATAAACCCATGATGACTGGGCCTGTTCCCCTGGTTGACCTTCAATTGGTCCATGATGGCTCCTGAGATTACCTGTTCCATAACCTTCCCAGGCACTGAAGTGAGACTAAGTCTATAGCTACCAAGATCATCTTTCCATCCCTTTTTGAAGATGGGCGTCACATTTGCTAGTCAAATATTATTCCAGTCAATATTGCCAGTAAATATATTCTCTTTCTAAGAATTTGCAAATCAAAAAAGTGCATAGTGCGAGCAATTTTGCCATGTGGCTTTATGTCTATTTGTGACTTCTGTAACAGGACTGTGTGAAACTAGCCCCAAAATTTGCTGACTGGAGAGAATGAAAGCAAGTAGCTGCCTAGCCAATTAGATTTTGTCTTATATGCTTGATTTATGTTTATTATGGTCATTATCGTTACATTCAGGATCCATATTTTGAAGAGTTCCATTGCATTCTAGACTAGCAGAAAAATTTTTCAACCAGTGAGATCTTTGTTACAAAGCCATCATTTGAAACCAGAGAAAAGGACTAGCAGTATCTAAACATTAGGAACGAATAGTTGTGGCTCCTCCTTTTAAAAGCAATTCAGGCATGTGCTAGCTTACATTGTCTTTGAAACGAGGCAAAGGCACTATGTGAATCTCTGAATCTTTTTTTCCCCCCACATATTTGAAAATAATATTTTTTGACATACTTTTGCAAGAACTACTACTTTCTATACCCAGTAGCAAAAGGGATATTGAATAGGCATTCACACTGCAGCATTCTAAATTAGGGATAACTCTCATTCTTTCAGAAATTTCTGGACCCCTTTCTTCAATAATATAGGAATTTTAATGTGCTGCTATTAAGCACAGCTTGCACAAATCAGAGATTATAAAAGGTAGGAGTAAAAGCTTTTTAATGTAAATGTACTCAAGTGACTTCAAAATAAGCTAAATTTCCTGTTTCAGGGGAAGGGATATTTTACTGTTGAAAATGTATATTTTGCCTCCTTGAACCTTCTTCTGCACACATATTCATTTTAATAGATAGTAGTGTCTTTAGCAAGTAAACTGTAGCATGTAGTTTATGCACATCACGTTATTATAATTTGTGCTGTTTGCCACAATTTGGGAACGGGTTTGGACTGTTGCTTGATGCAGGACTTGTTTGTGAAGGGAAGTTCCTTTCTAGGCAATACAATTTCATTATTGCTTCAAAATGAATAAATATATTCTGTTTTTATTGTGAATAAAATATGCTCAGTGTATCAAGCAGGAATGCTCTTTTAAAAAAGGACTGACATTTTTCTTTCAAATTTATATTTTTAGTATACTAATGATTTGTTTTCAAAATTATACAATTTATTGCTGAGAATCTTAGAAATGAGGAGGATAAGCAATGTAGCATAAAAAATTGATTTTATGCAGATCATCACCTTTATGTTTTGGGAGGTCTGCAGTATTAGTGATGTATAAAAACTGATTACTTTCTCCAACATTGCCTAGTAATTGTTTATTATTTTCCTATTAGACAAACAAGACCGATCAATAATCCTGAACACCAACCAGACTATGAGTAACATCACTGTAAATAGATTTGCCTGAGACCTCAGTGGTGTATTCATTTTAATGATTTGGACAATGTGAGTCCAATGACAAAGCTCAAGCTAAGTTTAAAATTAAATTAAGAATAGGAATTGCTTACTTTGTTCCTCTGCTAATTGATAGGGCCCTGTCTCTTTGAGACTAGTTCTCAGTAAATAGTGTAGAAATCGTTAAAATATTTGTTGAATTAAATTTGCTGTTTTACTGTTAAAAATATACTACTGATGTCAGTTTTCTTAGGAGATATTGTGCATTCTGTCATTTTGTGGCCTGTATCAGAGCTCAACTGTAACCTTCTTTTATACTACTTTAAAATGTTATATCTAAAAGGAAGAATAAGTTGAAAAAGTTTGTTAAAACGTAGTCCAAATATTGTGCATACACAGGTGTCAATATTCTTATATTTCCTGATAATGTATTTTTATGAAAACATTGTCAGTTATTTTGCATTTTTGTTAGAGGCATATTCAGTAATAGTTTACTTGATCATAATAATTTTCTTTACGTTGTTCTAAAGGGAGCACTTTGTCTTGCATCAAATGTAATTGATCCTGAAGCAGTGTAATCACAATTACTCACTTTCTTAATTGGCCTGCCCAAAATCAGAAAATGGAAACCGATCGACAGTGTTTAAATCAATAGCTTTGTAGTAATGCTTGTGGGGGTAGGGAGATAGTGGTAATGGCTAGATCAATTGGTCTTAGATGCCAATCACGGACTGTGTGTTTTGCATAGCAAATGCTACCTTTCTGCTTGGGGATGTTCTGCTGTAATAGCTGGTTCAATAAGTACAAACTATATGAAGAAAAATAACGTGTAATAAAATATTTAGATCTCTTTCTGAATTTGTTGTACAAATTAAGGACATTTCAATGAAGGTGAAATTGTATTTACAGAGAGGCTGAAAGGGCTGAGCTCAGAAAGACTCAGTAAATTATATATTCTTATGAACTAAAGTTTATCAAGATCACACATGTAATTAAAAAGAGGTGAAATGTCATGACTTGAAAACTGTTCCTAATCCATTTATTTAGAATATGCATTGGGGTGCTCATTTTATGTACTCATAAGGCAAAAGTCTCTTCATTGCCATTTTTTATGTGCCTTCTCCTTGCAGAGGAACTATGTTTCAGTTCCATTATTATTCCACAATAATGCTTCCCTTGACTGGAAAGTTAAATTCCTGTTCTTATTGTTATTGCTCCTTTTTGGATCCTACAGATCCAAAAGCAGTTCGTTTTGGAACTTCCCGCAGATTCTTTAAGCAGAATAGACACGGCTTTAAAGAATAAAATAATTTCTTGACTAAACAACGTAGTCAGGTTGTTTGTTGAATCGTAGATACTTGGTAAGTGTTAGCACACCCACCACCCCAGTAAGAGACCTCTATCTTTGCTAAGTGATCATCAGCAAACAGAGGAAATAACGGGCCTTTGGTCTTGCAGACTAACTGTAGTACAATTAACTGACAGTGGATTATATTTTTTTTCCATTATCAGTATTACTACCTTAGTGTGTTTTCTCCTGAATCACTGATCTACTGGTAATCATCGTCTTAAAAAATCTTATCACTCTTTTATTTTATTTTTACTATCTGATATGTCACAAAGTTTTAGGAGCTTAGCCATGTCAGAATTTGGCCTTGAATCCTTGCAGTGAAGACATTTGAAGCCCTAGAGAAGGAAGGCAAGGAAGGTTACAAAGGCAGGAAGTTATAGCACGTACATGTTCTTATGCTGTTTTGTGTGCATATATTTAGAATTTCCAATTCCTGGCTGTGTTTGCAAAAGCCAGTACACAAATCTCTGACATGTTTTGGGTGTTTAGTGAGTGATTCAGTGGGAAAGGGAGGTGTCCTACTTACAACTTTGAAAAGCTGAAAAAAAGGGCAGGAAACTTGTCCTTACCTCCTCTTCCCTTTGTTTTTCATTCCCACTTCTTGCTCTCTTAGCACTTCCTAAAGCTACAGAAGAACCACAGCTTTGGATATAAGATTAATTTACAGAGAACCTGTTTTCTTCTTCCCTGATATTTTGAAAAGCATGGAGGATGTTATTCTCTTTTATGCAGGATATTGTTCTCTTTGAAACAATACTTTGTAGGGAAAATGTCCGTGCCCTGCATCTCTTCATCTAAACCTGCTTTTCTCAAGACTTAAGCGTGAAGAATACAATCAGGGCTCCCAAGAAAGAGAAGTGGCACAAAAGCAACAACTTTTGTGCCTTTCATTCTTACACTGAATAATGAGACCATGGGAAAATAATGTGATCTGGCAGAGATTTTTATAGGTATGGACCAGTCAACTAACGCAGGACAAATATTGCTAGAAGAGCTAAGACTCTGTACAAACTCTTCTCCTATTGCAATGCTATTACAAGAGAAAGGAACTGTCTGTTCTCCTTATCTACTCCAGACTGTAGAAGGAGTATTTTGCAGACTATTGTAGAAGGGGTTGGTATAGCAGGAAGAATCTAGCAGTATACTAAATGAAGTGAAATCCATAAATTTGGAAGCCTTATTAATCTGTTCTCTGTGAGTTTAACCTTACTGTACACACTTCAAGAAGAATTTCTACCTGCAAAATAGAATAAATGAGGAGGATTGGTTGGGTAGCAGTCAGTATTTCATTTGAGTGTAAAAATGCATTCAAATTACATGCATACGCAAAATCATGATTAGAATTATGTAGTAGAATATGTTATGGAATGTATTAAAAGTTAATGTTAGAGAAACAGGACTGACTTCACATCAGTCAATTGCATTTTTACTTGTTTCTTGCAGTTTCCTTACCTAATGCTTTGTCAGCAGATCACTAAGTTGTTTACAGATGTTAGATATTAAGAAAAGCAATCCTGCACTCTTCTCTTTACTTCATTACTCTAAAGTAGTCAGTTGGCCCAGTTCCAGAAAGCACATATATCTAGATAGATAACTGACCTAGAGAAAGCAAGGCTGGACATGAACACGTACTCTGATTTTTTCTATTTCTCAAGTATTTTTTTCATGTAAAAGTGGAATGTCTTTTATTCCTTCAGCAAGAGTGAATGAGCAAAGTCTCCCATACTTTTTTTTTTTTTTTTTTTTTTTTTCAGGAATTTAGTGTGATGTTCTACCTCTTCCATTCTTTTTTTTTAATCATTTGTGAAGATCTTTTGAAAATAAGACAAAAATAATGAGCTGTTTTTCCATAGATGTGTTCTCAGTCAAGCATATACCACTCTGCTTTGCTGGGTTTAAAAAGAAAGAGAAGCATGCAAGTAGCAAGAAGACTATTGCCCAGCTTCTTGCTAAAATAATAAGCTTTAAAAGTTAAGACTGCCATCTGAAGAGTGCTTATTTATATTAGTTTTAAAGATTTTATATTTTTTTAAAGGGGATATTTTAAGGAGGACTTTTTTCTCTGGTCATTTGTTACGGCAGAGAGAACTTCTCCCTGTTTACCTTTTGTAGCCAATCTTTTTTTTTTTTAATAGGAAGAGGAATAAGGAGAATGGTTATCAATTTCAAATGACAGAGGCTAGCTATTCCCACTGCATCCATATGAAGGAGAGTTAAAACTGTGCACTGTCTATAGGATTTAATATTTGTCTTGCAATGTCATCTTTCATAGAGCTGGTGTTATCACCTTTCATTTCTTCATCTTCACTGAATACATCAAAACATAAATTCATTTGATCCTTTGAATTATATCATGAAAGTTTTTTAAAAGAAGAAGTCTTTTAAAAATATAGTATTTATAGTTTATCGGTTATTAAGGCAACAATAAGCATAATGATGCCTGACTATTTGTGTAAATTTGCAATTCAAACCAAAAAAGACACTGCTATGTAGTGGTGAGATATTGTTCTCAAACATCCCTGTCTGTTTGATTCTTTTTGAGCTTTCTTCTACAGACTTTTTCTTAAGAATAAGTTTTTCAACAAGGATGTATCTTAGAGATTTTACTAGCTAATATCAGAAAATGCAATCTTGAAGTTCTGAAATTTAGAAACATTGTTTTAGTGGCTTGAGAAACTATTTTCTGATAAGCTTCTTCAGATTGATTTCTCAGGAAAATTAGAGCATCACTACCTAAGAGATGTTTCAGTGCAGCTTTAACCAATTTTATCCAGTTCTCTGCCACACTTTTTCTACATTAACACGCTCAATCTTTGAGCCATTTCTTCAGGTTTTTATCTAAACATTATTTATACCAATTAATATCCAAAGTATGAATAAATAAGTTAAATATGCTGGAATTTTGTTAACTAGATATTTGGGGACATTGCTCACTGTTGTTCTGCATGACTCAACTTTATTATTACTTCCATTAGATATCTGATGTAATTAATATCCATATTTGGAAGTATTCAGAACTCAAATGGACAAGGTCCTGAGCAATGTGAGCTAAGGTGGCCCTGCACTGAGATGGAGATAGAACCAGATGATTTCAAGAGGCTTCTCCCAACCTGAATTATAGAACTATGAAATTACTTTCGTTAAATGAGATATGACTGCGTCTCTAATATAAAAATATAATAGAAGAGATGCAGATCAATAAATAAAATCTCTGTATTTAATTTGTGACGTGTGTGATAGAGACTATTAAAAGACTAAAAAGTAAATTTACTGTGAAATTACAAATTTGTGAAATAATGAATTTCAGAATAATTATGAAATTATTCTGAAATCAAAGTAATGCAAAGTAAACTAGATGTTGACTAAAGTGACATTAAAAACAAAGTGTTTTTAAAGAATAACCAGCAATCAGTTTCTGCCTGCAGACTGTGAGTTGTTCACTGTTTATCAACTAATATGAATTAACTTGTAATCATTAGGGGAAAGGAAGTGGCTTGCCTTTTAGCAGCAGAATAGTGTGTGGACTTTTCAGAATCCAAACAATGCTCATGCATTTCCTCTTAGTGTGAAAAGTCTGTAACAAGCATTTCAGAGGAATCTAATTACAGAAGTTACAATTCAAGTTTATGTACAAATGGCATGTCCAGACAATATAGGGCACAAATCATTGTTACAAAGAGTTGTTATTTTGCTTTATGCTGACTTTATTTAACACACATATTGCTTAAATATGAGATATAGTATTGGCTGGAGAAATGAATAATACTAATTAAAGTACCATTAAAAGCTTTAGTACTACAGTAAGCAGTATAGATGTATATAAACAGTAAAAAATTATGGAGTGCTGATGAAAGAACCTTCCTTCAGCTTTTCAGCCACTAGAATTCTTGATCAGTTAAAAATAAAAAAATAAAAAAATCAAGAAGCTACTTTTGCAATGCACTTAATCCTGCCAGCAAATCAACCTATCCCTGATCTTTTAGTGTGTTAATGACTTTAGAGGTGGATAATATTTAAGAAATACAGGAGTAAAAATGTGAATATTTCTTAGCATAGCTACTTTTTAAAGAACCGTTTAATAAGGGATTCTTTGTAAAAGGAATAATACTGAGATTTCAAGGGATTGTTTCACTGTACACTTACTGAATAATAATTATCAGTCAACAAAATGATGAATTTTATTTGAAAAGCCCATATAGAGATTACATGCATAAGCATAATTATAACCTATCTAAAGATAGAAAATGAATGTGTTAGTACCAATACATTTGCTTGTGAATTTGGGTAACTGTGGTAAGTATTTAAGTTTTAGAAATTTAGTAATAGGAACATCAAATGTTTTCCAGTTTTCAAGTGGCTTATCTTGCATCTTTAGGAGGATGAAGAAACACATGTTTTCTGCATTAATCACTAGTGCTGTTCCTTCCATCAGTCAATTCTATTCCAAAACTTTAAAGTTGCAAAGTTATTTTTAAAAGAAAAAAAACAGTAACATATTAGAACTTAATTTAAATACTGTCGATCAAACATATTTTCCATTCTAATGATTGTATCATTATATTTAAGTAGGGTATCTGAGGCATATCAGCAATCAATATATATTGACCATTTAGTACAACAGCAAAATAAAAGGTGCTCTTTTCCAAAAATTTCTCATGCTTCTAAGCTGTAGTAAAGATTCTGACTGAATATGCTGATCCTGAATTGCTAGCTGAATTCTGTAAGCTATATTTAGTCAGTCAAACATAGTGAAGTTTCTGTGGACGTGGAAAACCCCAGTGCAGAATAGTTGGAAACTTACAAAATTGAATGGGTGTGGAGAGCAATTTGACAACAGGTAGCAGAGAGTCCATCTTGTCCAGCCTCTGCAAAAGCAGGGACATCCAGAGCAGATTGTCCAGGACCATTTCCAGGTAGCTTTTGAAGACCTCCAGTAATTACTAATGATAGTCCAGATTGTTAATGAAGATATTAAACAGGACTGGTCCCCGTATTGATCCCGAGGGCACCCCACTTGTTATTGGCTTCCAACTAGACTTTTTACCGCTGATCTCTACTCTCTAAGCCCTGATGTTCAGCCAGTTTTTGATCCACTTCACTGGACTGCCTATCCAGCCCACACTTTAACAGCTTCTCTATGAGGATCTTAGAGGAGCAGCCTCAAAGGCCTTAAAGAAGTCCAGGAAGACAATATGCACTGTTCTCTCCTCATCAGTCAGGCTCATCTGGTTGGTCAAGTATGACTTCCCCTTGCTGAGTCCATACTGGCTGCTCCTCATTATTTTCTTCTCCTTCATTTGCCTGGAAATGATTTCTAGGATGAGTTGTTCCATCACCTTCCCAGGGATTGAGGTGAAGCAGATAGGAGTGACATTTGCCTTCCTCCAGTCCCAGGCACTTCTCCCAGTTTCCATGACTGAGCTAAGATTAGAGAGTGACCTTGCAATCACATTTGCTAGATATTTGAGCACACATAGCTGCATCAGGGCTCATGGATGCCCCAAGGGCCGTAAAATTTTTTTAAATTCTCTCCCATTTTCCAGTGTGCTTTTAAGTCAGCCATTCTGCTGTGTTTGTATATAAATATGGGGAATGTTACAAAAGCAAAATTATTTTTTTTCCACTCCCAATTGTTTTGATTTTAACATTTTGAACCATAATAGTACCTTCAGTCTTTGCTAGAATTGGTCCTATTTCATGGACAGCTATTGCTAACAACAGGATTCATTAATGACATTTACTTTAAAAGAACTGTAAAATGCATAATCTTGCAAGTATATAGTTTATGTAGATTGAAAATTAACCGTAATATGAATGAAAGTTACTAATTCAGAAATATGGTAATATGCATTCTGTGTTAATACTATCTTTGTACTGGAGAATATGAATCAACTTTACTGATGTTAGAAATTAGCAGACTTTGGGGGCTAACAACGTTGAAATCAAACTAGTAGCTTTTACACTGTTTATAGATCTCATAGCTGATATGTATAAATCTATTTTGAAGCACTTCATTGATTCTCTGTAATTTCTCTTTTCCCAGCACCAAGGATGATCATTTCAGTGTTAGCATTCAGCCCCCTGTTGGAGAACTGCTTTTGCCTGTCACTATGTCAGAGAAAGACTTTAAAAAGGAGCAAGGTGAGAAATACTGTTTTAGAAGCTTCAGTAGATGTATTTGGATGAGAGGAGGTTGTGTGGCTTTCAGTTTCCAAGTGTATAGCAAGTCCTTCTAGTGTAGCTTCTTGTGTTAGTCTCTATAAGTATTCAGTCTGATGCTAATGATTTCATTTAAAAATATCTTTAAAAGGACATGCAGTGCTATTTGACAGGTGTTCAGTATGCCTTTAAAAACACAGATATCACCCTTCACCCTGAAACAGTCTTTTGGCTTAGAGTTTTGTCTTCTGTGATGAAATATATTGTTTCCTGCTTGCAGAAAAGAAAAAAGTTGGAACTTCCAGAAGTTAATCAAATACATATTGATACTCTTATCTGTATTTACTAGTCTTTTTTCCAAAGCTGCTCTTAAATAACATTGTTGTATTTGTTCTTCAATTACTTGAAATTTTCATATTTTTCCTTTAAGCACTTCATATAGAAACAGTATTCTTGTCTTCATATATACTTGAGCAGGAATTCTTTTAATGTTTGTATCTTTAAAGAATAAGTTTTTTCTCTTAGTTCAAACAGAAACCTCCATGAGAGCTCAATTATAACTCAAATTATGTTATACAAAATAATCAGAAAACACTAGTTAGGTAGGAGAGTGGGAGTTAAACGGAACATTCCATACTACTACTTTTAAGTTGAATGTAGTTCCTGGACATTTTAAAATATAAATAATTGCATTTTGGATGCATTCAAATGCAACAGTGTTTACTCATTCATCTGTGTCAGTGTATGGGATTTACATGTGTAAATCTTTCTACATTGAGATAAGAATATACCCGTGGGATCCTGTCTCGTTGCTGTGTAAGGCTCAGAAACTCAGTGTATCCATCAAGCAGTCGAGAACACCAATGAGTAAGCCCGTGTATTAATAATTATTGCTTTAGAGCATTTCTTGTATTCGTATTTTTTGAATGATTAAGAAAGTATTTTAAATATTGCCTAGATTATTTTCAGTTAAGCTTACTGTTGCAATGAAAAGTTTGGGTTGTGCTTTGTTTTCTTAACCCATTTATACTTATCTGCTGTTCTTACCCTTTGCTTGCTAAAGCCTGCCTCTCTGCTTTATACCTGCTCAGCAACCCAAGGTGAGTGATTGAATGAGGCTGTAGCACATTTATTTTAAACTGTTCCCTTCTAAAATTTGTAGTTGCGATTGTAGGGAAAGAAAAGCAGGTTACTGTGGTCCTTTCCCCATGTTTTTAAATTTGCTTGCTTTGAGATACTTGGATAGAGTTTTTGTACATTTTGCTGTGACTGAGGGCTTTTTTTCCTCCTGACTGGCCATACAGAACCACGAGCACATAGAAGAAGGGTACTTGGAGAATAGCTGTGTTCCTCTGTGGAGTTGTTGCCAAAATTCCTTTTTCTTCTGCCATTTTACTTCTATGGTTGTTGATTATTTGTCTGAATAAATCTGGCAGCTGTTTGCTATGTTTAATAGAGCAGAAAGGCTACTCTGAATAAAGCTATTTGAAAATTTGTTTATATGAAGTATTTGTAAATCCATGAAGGTCTCTTGGCATTTCTGTATTGCTCTCTCTGTCTCCCTGAATTCATTCTTTGATGCAGGACTTGATGCTGGCAAATTTACCACAGGTTTAAAAACCCTTGCAGTTGCTTTTATTTTTATTTTTTTCTTTTTGTTACAGATATCAGCTGCTTCAGAATATTCCTAGTAATAGAGGTCTCCATTCCAAATTTTACCTAAGTATTACAGGTATCTAGGACCAGCTAGTATTTGAAGGGAATTACTGTGTGCTCTTGCTAAATGAAAAATCTGAATTGCAGTAATAAATGCAGGGCAGTTTAGAAGTTAGTATGTATTATTCTATTTTGCGTTTAACTTCCATGTGTCTATATTCTCCAAATAAATCCGATTTATGAACTTGTTTTTTGCTTATCATGCTTTCATTTATTTGTTTGTTTATTTATTTACTTATTGTCTTTTTGGACATGAGATGCTTCAAGCCTCATAATAGGAAATGCCTGATTTTATTTGCAACCAAAACAAATAGGGAAAAAAACAGTAAAGGAACGAGGAGAGTATTAGAAACACAAGACTGTACTGGGGGAGAATGAGAGAATGCACAGGTTTTAAGGATTTTTACATCAAAATTGTGTGTATAATCTAATCAGAATGCTAAAGAGAAATACCCAGCACTGTACTGAAACACAGAAGACAATTCATTGCTTCATATCTTTACTCAATTACACTGTGCTGTTTTGCATTGTCTGTTACATCTGTGTTTTTTTCATTTTATCCCTGATGGCATAAGGAGAGGGAAATGGACAGGTTATTGAATATTCATAGCTGTGAAGGCTATCTAGTGGCAGCAGCAAACCTCGAAAGCAGTATTTGTGCACATGCTGTGCATGGTGTGCTTAGCCTTGCTTACACCACGTTGCCTTTCCTCTCCTCCTGAACTGGCGGATCCTCCTGTGAGGTAATGCCCCAGAGCTGCTGCTGAGCTAACGTTCATGTTTTGACAGTTCAGAAGCAGTGGGTAAAAATAGTATTTAAAATACTTTTTACCCCTCTGGTTAAATATTTTTACTTCAGGCCTGAGGATTTCATATCCTACCGCACCACGTCCTCCAGAAAAGCTGGGCTTGTTTAGTGGGAATTCGGTAGAAGTCAGGCATGTACTGCTGGGATCTCTGTATCCAAATTTTTACCAATCTGCTTTTGTAAATATCAATAGAAAAAATCCTCAAGGGCTTGATTCAGAATAGGACTAATCTGGTAGCAAACATACCTTGTTCTCTGCCAGTATAATTTTTCCAATTTTATTTCCTTTTACCATTAAAAATGTGTAGTTATTTCAATTTATCAGTTAGCTAAACCAGATCAGTTGCTGCTCTCTAACTAGAGTTTTCTTAGATTCTAATGTTTCAAGCAGTATTAAATGTAGTATGTAATTGTTAAATTTCGGGATTGGTTTGAATTTTTATGACAATGAAATATCATTTCAAAATAGCCAACTAAAACTATTTCAAGTATAAGGATTTCCACCCACGCTATTTACTGACATGTTTTAAAATAATTGTTTTCAGGAAGTGTAAAAGTGTATGTACTCTAAGGGGGAAAAAAAAAAAAAAGAAACTTGGTTGAGTAAACAAATTGTTTTCATAATTTTATTAAAATTTACGCATCCAGCTTATCTTCCTAAAAAGCAAGATGCTAATTCTTTAAGTGGTTGGACATTCTGGTCCTTGACTACCACAAGCAATCATATTTGATGCCCCTTAATTAGAGCACCCTTTTTTCTTTCCAGGTTCTTTTCCACCTCAGCAATCGAGACAATACATTTGCTTACCATGCTGCTCTCCTAAGTGTTCTTTTGCATGTAAATTAATCTTGATTCAGTTTACACTGTCATGCTGAGTGGTACAAATTGCCTATAACAATAAAACAGCATGAGTTAAAAATAAAGGGGGGTGGAAAGGCAGATTGAATGTGTGCCTTACTTGATAGGATGTTACTTTGCTTTATGCCAATACATTAGTCGACGATAATGAATCTTCTGTTCTGAAAAGCATGGTTTAGTTGATTTTTTTAATTTTACTTCAATGGAGCAGTACCTTGTCTTTTATAGAACAAGTTAGACAAACCATTAATGACAAGAGTGTTAAGGTTAAATATGAAGCAATGCATTCACTTCTCTGAGTGCTATCCATCTTTCCATTTACAGGAGGTTGACAAAAGTACTGGCTTTGTACAACATTTCCTTTAATTACATGCTGCGGGAAACAGGCTTTTAACATAAACATAGTTGCATTCATTTATTCAGCATTTGCTCTTCAATAGAGCTTAATGGAGAAGGTTTAAATCCTAAATGAGTACACACATCTCTCAGCAGTGTTATGTCAGTCCCCGTGCTCTGCTTAAAAGCTGTTCTAGTCTGCGTATGTATTTTTTAAAGCTTTTCCCTAATAGTGAAGTTAAACAACTTGAAACGGAATGTACCATTCCCAAGATAAAGCTGATTTTTATAGAAGTTGCATGCTTATTTTTGTTCCCTTCAAGTGCAGATCACATTCAAAAATATCCCATTATTTACTCATAAGCTGTTCAATTTTTACTTTGATACTTCTTATATTGTAACAGCAGCTAATGCTCATTCTAGTGCATTAAAATGTTGGGTTTTTTTTTTAATTGCTATACTCAGCACTTTGTGCCATTTGCTATGGGTTTGAACTGTGTGTACAGCCCAAAAGCCTACAATGTTAGGCTTTTGAGAGTTTTGCATTGTTTCTATTATTAATGTTACTGTTGATTACAGATATGTGATAGTTCTTCCAAAAGCACTGTGTTCTATTGTTTGTGTTTTCAGCTTCTGAACATAATATAAAAATACACACACATTGCTACAGTGTAGTTCTTGTTGGATTTTAATCAACATAAGCATCCCACAAATTATTCTTATAACCAATGAATATTAATAGGGGAGAAAATGTTGCATTTTTGTTGTTGTTGTTAAAATGATTCTAAACAACACTTCTTTCTTTACTTTTTTTTTTTTGTCATATGCCTTCATGGAATCTTGATACTTCTGTTTCATTTATAGTAATATTAAAATTATTTTAATCAAAAAGTTTATTGTGAAAAGAGAGAGGTGCTAACTGAGTTTCCCAGTTTCTAACATGATGACTTTACCTTCATGAACTAAATTGTTCTGGTGATTACCGTCTAAACTTCAGGCTTATTTTTTGCAACATGATATTAAGTTATAATTATGTATGATGATTTTATGATTGATTGAAAGATTAGAAGATGTCTTTATATATGGCCTTGCATAAGAGTTTCTAAGACTCTTCTAAAACAGTCTTTCCTAATATTTCACTAATGTGTTTACATTCTTCTTCTACGTTATGTTTTTTGAGAAAAAGAACCATCCTGATTTCACAGTTGCATTAGTAAACACATATGATTGTCATGTTTCTAATAATTTTTTTTTCTAGTAATATGGCCTGTCAAATAATACATTAAACTGAGGTAGTTATGTAATTTCAAATAAAATTACTTTCTCAACATATTATTTAACTTTTAATGCATGTTTTTGTTTGTTTAGAAATCTTGCTTTGGTTTTATGCGTGGTAAGCAAACAAATCTTAAAGTATTCATAATGAAATATGTAATGTTTCAGGGATGCTGACAGGAATGAATGAGACATCTGCTACCATAAATGTTGCTCCACAGAACTCTACTGGTCGTGTAATAATTGAGAGACTCATGAAGGCAGCAAACCTGGGTGTAGTCCCTTCTGGTCAAGATAAAATACACAGGTAAGAATATATGTCATTTGCAGTAAGATTATATTTTTATTATGAATTTCCATTGGTTCAAAATTCAACATTTTCTAATATTAGGGAAAATTTTATTGTCTGCACTTTTAACAAATATTGTGTGCAACTTGGGCTGTGACATAGGATCCTAACCAGATGTTAACTTGAATAGTTGTCAACTCTCTATTTGAATGTATATGGCATATTAAATATCTAGACTTGTGACTGAACACAGCTAGGTAAAATTGTCTGTTTCTTCATTTTGTTTCAAAGAGAAAAGATAGCCTTTTCAAAGCACAATGCTTTCAGTATTGTCTACATGTTTTTCTTACTTTTGTTTCTGTTTCCAAAAGTAGGCTTATCTCGTTATATCTGGATGTATCATCTGAGAGAAGAAGCTTGATTTTCTTCCACATTATTTTTTTTACCTAACATAATATCTATCATGTTAGATATCTATGTGATATCTAACAACATAAACTACATGATTATTTTATTTTTAATTAGATGAAGATGATTTAAAGTACAGGTTGAACATACATTGAACATTTTCTTCTCCTTCCTGTATATGTGCAAGGAAAAACATAATTTTCATCAGCCAAGAAAGTCAATGGCTCTATCTAATTCCAGTTCAGTCCATTTTATCAAAAAGCAGTGGTACAGAATGTAAGTCGAATCAATATGGCTATTTGTTAATCATAGCTTGTAATGTGATTGACTGAAAATATTTAGTCCAGTGAATCTGTATGGCTTGTCACCTGTGACAAGAGCAAACAAGAAAATTGCTATGTATGGAAAACTGAGTAGACAGAAATAATAACAGCAAGACATCACTGGAAGCTGTTACCTTAGCCTCCTGAATTTTTCTGTTTAAGTAAAAGCAACATATCTCCTCTTAAGGTAAAGAACAATCCTTTTGTTTGAGATTTTGCTGGCTTAGATGACTGTTTGGAATGTTTATGTAGCCTACGCAGCTCAAATTAGCTGATATTTCTCTTCTTTGAATTTAGTCTTTTTTGCATCACTGAGCATTTATATTGCATTGCATTAACATTAACCCAGCTGGATTTTCCTATGCATTTGATACGGTCAATGATAAAATTCTGTTTCACCATAAAAACATGGTACAGCTAGTGCAATTGCACTGAAATGATTGTCACTATTGACACCTGCTCCTCCGTGAAAGTGTCCTCATTTGTTGCATCCCTCAGGGATCTATGCAGTCTGCATTCTCAATATCAATTCAAAGACTAGGTGAGAGTGTCAATCAAGAGAGACTAAAGTGTCTGTGGTATACAGGTGTTCTCCATCTTTACCCTATCCATCACATGACACTTTGTGCAGAAGGATGGATTGTTTTGTGACCGAGTCTCAAAAAGACTACCTAAAATAATAGCTTAATACCTAACTCAGCCACGAGTTGCCTAATTGAAGAGAAGTTTCTAATTTGTTCTTGCTTTCTCTGGCTTTTTGTAGAAAGGAAGGAGTTTTCCACTATGAGAGCCAGTAACTGAATTGAAGATTTACTTGCTGTTGGATGCACTCCTTCAGAGACAGTGGTTGAAAATGTGTTCTTTTAGGTATACGGAACACTTCAAAGCATCCTAAAATTTGGAGTGTTTGCTGAAGTGTTCTTTTCATTTGGAACAGAATATATTCAGACTATAGCAGAAGTTAGAGACTAGTTAGCATTTATAATGTCCAGCAAAGAGAAAAGACATTTTTATAACAACTTAACACTTGCCAGAAGTTCCCAGAAGTGATGGGTGTTTAGAAAACAGTCCTTCATTTGTTTAACTGTAAGCAAAGTTCACAAATACTATGTAGTAACAGTTGCAACTACAGAAATGAGAACAATAACTAATTAATACAGTGATTAACCTGTTCATCTATTAAAGACTGCTGTGTTATCATTAATGAATCCCAGACTTAGATAAATGAATATCTATTATTATTCTTAGATATTATGATTCATCATTAATGAATACTCTCAAATCTCTAAAAGAAACCACTAAAATATTTAAACATATGAATATATAAAAGAAATATATAAATATATAGAGATGTTAAATCAACTCTGTCATTATAGTTAACAAAATCAGAATCCATTCTTGCAAAATATCATAGATGTAAGAAGTATGGTGTGACTTGTTTTTATAACACATACAGCATTTGAAGGTGGTAAAATAAAGTCACCTTTACCTTGACAAACCAGTAATGAATATGATAAAAATATCATTATTTTTTTTTCTTCTTCTCTGATAGTATTGCCATTGTCCTGTTTGTTTGATTGCAAGTAGTATTTTGGAAGAAAAAACTGTATACAACAACTTCTTTCGTCTCACTGTGCTATTCTGTGAGAAGTAGTTGTGTTCATCTCTTGGAAATGCTTAGTACATATCCCTTTATGCAGCAAAAACAGTACCATTTTTAACCTGACACTGCTGTCCTGCGCTGTGCAGCCTGAAGTGCATTAACCTCTCAGTTGGTCATTCCCAACTTTATTATTATTACTTAATGACTGCTAATGACAAGAAATGTATATTGACTGGTAATGAAATATATTCATTCAAAATGTAGTAGTATAGTTTAATACAGGCCTAATCTAATGAGCAGGAACAGGTGCGTATTTCTTGGGGTTTTTTCTGTCTGAGCATATTTGCACTCATGACAAAGATGTTGTCATGTTGATGAGACCGAATTACTTCTCTTTAAATTTATAGCCCTATTTAGTATTGCATTTTTGCACCAAAATCACTAAGGCAACTATAGTGAAGATTTGAAAATAAATACTTGCAACAAATACCAAGAGAATAGCATGCACTCACCAATGAAAAATGAAGTAAATGTAAACCTGTCAAACATTGGCTATATGTGAATACATATAACAGTGTAGCAACACTTTCTAACATGCTTTTTTTGCTCTCTTTACCCTATGACTATTGAATTTTCATCATTACAAGAAAGTAATAATTTAGCTATTACTGAATGTAGGTCAAAATGCCAGATAATATAGTTGATTGTATTTTAGACTGTATTTTCTGACCTGTTCCACGTATTTAAAGTTATAGCTGCAAAAATTCCTAGATAATAATCAATTAATATCAGAACATGAATCTGTAGATTTGTATTCGCATTTTTGCAAAATAAACTTGTTGCACCATTTTACTTGCCTAAGTATGGTAACCTGCATCTGAAGTGAGTTCATATGAGCTAATAGGTCACTGGGTCTTAGAAAGCTACATATGGTGCAATCTCACAATCTTCACAGGATTTGACTATTATATGCATTGTCCTCTCTAGCTTTGGTCTCAAGAGGAAATATTGTTTCAATATTAAGATTTCTATTAAGGACAAAAATGTGGAATGAACTTAAAGAGAGGATTTTTTCAGAACAGGAAATACATTTTTTCTGGGAATTTGAAAACTTCAGCAAAATTTGTGTGCATTACTCTTCTTAAAATATTTTACAAAGGTGATTATGGTGATTGTTGTAGAAATCTTAAAGCTTATATAGTCATTTCCATCTTCTGAGAACTATTGTTTGTTAATTATTTAGATGAAGGGTGATTTGAAAAGATGGAGAACACACAGAAACTGACCAAATGATTTAAAAATAATCTGAAGATGCCCAAAGCAAGGACACTGAAAGAGAAGTATTTTTTTCCTACAGGGAATCAAATCAGTCTGAATGACCACACATGCACATAAGTTAAAGTATGTCTGCTGTTTGTATTCAGTATGGAAAGTCTGACAGGTATTTTTCTGTCTTCAAGATAAGAGGATACAGAACTGAGCATATTTTTTCCCTCAAAGCTGATTCTTCTGAGGGCCAGCCCTTCAATGTCATATCTCTGGTTGGGCAATAATACTCATTGCCTTATATATATATATAAATATAATATAAATATTAAATATTAAATATATATAAAATATATGTAATGTAAATATATATAAGTAATTAATTAAATATATAGTGAATAATTTATAAATGTAAATATATATAATACTGTATAAAATACGGTATATAAATATATATATAAAATATAAATTCTAGGCTGTTCTATTTCAAAATGTGATGAAACAAAAATTCACTGAAATCAAGATTTTCAGTATTTTTTCTTTTAACTAACACAAGCCTTATTTATCAAGAGACATCCTAGTGTTACCTTCAATATCTGTTGCTTATTCCATCTCAGATGAATATTCTAAGAGTTCCTCAGGTGTCTTTCTGCTTCCTTCATTTTCAGCTTCATAACCTCCCACCAGGATAGGTTTTTTTCACTTTGATTGTAGCAGAAGACAACAGACAGTGATAGAATGAAAGGAAGAGCTGCAGACTTTACTTACTATTAGATTGGTCTTACAATCTTCTTGAAAGTATCAGAATACTGTCTACTATTATTTAAGGATGAAGGAAAGCTGTCTTGGGGTTCTTTGACTTAGAAAGAAAATAATGGAAACACTGATGCAAAACATGACCAGTATCTCCAGACTATGGCAGAAAAGTTTTCATGTGTTTGAGTAGCGTATACCAGAAAAGCTCTTTCAGAGCTGGAATCACACTTAGGCTTATGCTGGTGTGATTCCATTGTTGTCAGAAAAAGTATTTAATAGTATGAAGAACATGGCCTTCTTGAACTATTTTCCTCTCCTCCTTTCACTCTCTGAAGCATTTTCTAGATAGAGTGCATTGTGCATTAGTATATTGTTTCCCTCGGTGAAATGGCATTTGAAATACAAAAGGATGCAGTGCAGAGCATCCTTTTCTACAGTTTTCACTCCTGAAGATTTTACTTGCGCATTGCCTGATCAGTCAGTGAGACAAAAGTCTAACCTGGTGCTCCTATTGTATTTTGAAAGGAATCCACAATTAGTATCAGGAAATTGTCAGGTTAGAAAATAAGCATGGTATTATCAACTTACCTTTATTCTGCTGGTCGTGGTTTTAACCTTTTGTGAATAAGTAAGTATTAACAGATGTTACATATTTTCCATCTAGAGTTTGGAGATTTGCACTCTTTTAGCTAAAGCAAAACCATACTGTGGAAATCATATGACAGTAAGCATACTGCAATGGATGTGCATTGAAAACGTGAAGAACTTAAGTGCAAATTAGACACAGTATTGAAACTTGCATGAAATACTGCAAGAAAAAAAAGGAAAAGAAGGAAGGAGGGAAGGAAGTAAAAAAGGAAGAAAGGTAGATCAATCCAAAGATCAACACTTGTTCTGCAGTAGCCTTTATTCCCTACCCCATGCATCAGTCTGGCAGTCTGGTTGTATTCACCCCTTTTTATCATTTTGCAACCTGTCATGTCCCATTTAGGTTATATTGGCAGACTGATTCTCAAAGGAAAGAGGGTTTTGTTTACAGACAATTTTGATTATCAGAGAATGGCTTGCTTAGTAATGTTATCATCCCCACACCTTTTTATCCAGCAACACTTAATTTGGGGAGAAAAAGTGCGTGACTGTGCATGTGTGTAGGTGTGTACATACTGAACAAACCTCTCTTTGAAAGAGTCCACTTGGAAAATCTTTGTCTATGTCATCATCCAGCTTATACTAAGTTGGAAGAGTCCTCCGAAAGTTCCCAAGCCCCATCAGCCTACCATAGCTAACAACTGCAGGTGTGTGTGTCAGATAGGAAGGACTACCCTTTTATTGAAGGAGAAAAGTAATCTAGAAATCAATAAGAAACAGATGTGAATTGTTTATAGTTACTCCATTTGGACCCAAATATATGCTCTCTTTAAGGCTGATAGATAAGTCCAACAAGCCCAGAAAGACATTTTTAAGGACCGTTTCTGATGTGTGTGTACACAGAATTGTTTTCTCACATTTCTTAATAAGTAGTTGGCCTGTTCAAAGCTCAGATGATGTAAAATGTACCTCTGGCAGTAGGCCCTGTGAAGCAGTTATGTGGACTGTTCTGCTTCCATAGTTTTTTAGCTGTTGGGCCTCATAATCTTTTTCTACACTTCAAGAGAGCTGTAATGAGTGGCAAAGTAAATAAACTTGTTATAAACTTGCAGCTTTGATTTTGCTTCCTAATTTCTTTAGTAGGAATTAATTAAGGGGCTAAACACCCTAGGCAAAAGAGTTTTTTCTGCAAGCTTTTACCTGTAGGTGACAGAATTCTAAATGGAATGGTGTATCCCTGTACACAGGTATTTCAGCTCTCCTTGTGAATAGAATTTGTAAACTTGTAATATTTTTTAAGTTTACGGTAGAATCCCAGATGGAAAAAAAAAAAAAAATGTAGAGCCTGTTAGACATCCAGCTAGGCTATTTACTTTTCTTTTCTCAGCCTGTAGTGAAAGGATTTCTGGCTACTTACTACTTCTAGGTAAATATTTTTACTCCTAGTTTTATAGAAAAATGGGATTTTTAAAAATGAATGTACTCATTCCACAGTTTCTACTATTTATTTCTTAATCAAATCCTAGTATTCCAAAACACGAAATTTCCTCACTGTTAACAAGATGGCCCTGCATGTACTAATACAGTTTTTGTGTGCTAACATATGATGATTTTGATTAACTGGTACAAAACACTTGATAAAGATTAAGTCTTTCTACAATATCATTTGAAGACATTTTAAATATATTACTGCACATAGGGAGCTAATATGTGAATTGCAAAATTTAAAAATAACTTTAAGGAGTCAAATTTGAGCTCAATATTGAAAGCATATGAGTGTGTTACTTTGGATATAAAGTTAATCAAAATAGATTGTTCTAGCCTAGTTTGTTTGCTGTCCACTAGAGGACAGCACTGCTTTTGTATCAGAATGCTGTAAAGTGAAAAATATGTTCAGCATTTTCTTTGAACAACAAACAGGAACCTTCTGAGTCAGTTGTTTAAGTAGAAAACATTTAATACTTAAACTAAATGAATGGGAAAACATATTTGATTTGAAAGATTTTTGAGCAGGTTTGAAATTTTAGTGTGTTTCTGTAAGGTGAATTATTTTCTTGGAATTACCTACATTTTTACAAGTGAAAATTTATAGCTTATTTTAAAAGAGGACTATATGTAATTCACATATTTATCATATTAAACTTTTGACTATTTAAGAAAAAATAAAAGAACAGAATAGATGAGAAAAAAACAGGTCAGACAACGATGAGAGTTTTCTGTTTGCGAGGAGCAAATACAGTGATTCGAGATTTCAGCTTTTTGAATTTTGGAGAGGATATACTTCCAAGTAAAAAATGCTGAAATTTCTGAACTCAGAGGAAATACCATGGAAGATCATGCAACATCTTTTGAGCATGTGGAGTACTGCTGTGTACTGGACAGCAAGTTCTGAGTACTTGTGTGGATTTATGCACTGTCGTTAGAAACGTAGTGAGCTGCTCACTGTTTACAGAGGACAAGCTCAAAATCTTTAGCAATAGCTAAAAAAAATACTTTTATAAAGTATTTATAAACATTTAATATATACATTATATACGTTTATATTAAAATTATTAAAATTTACATATTATATACATTTAATAAAATTAAATGATAAAAATATGGTGCAGATTTGAATGTAATTTATTTTACAATTTTACAGTTAAACCCCCAAACAGTTAACATTGAAAATAAGTTACATCTTGGTAATGAATTACATATGTTGAACAATTGAATTTAAGAAAAATGTTAGAACAGCATTAACTGGTCTGGAAAAGAAATAAAGTATCCCAAAATATCGTTATGTAATTTTTAATGTAAATATTAATCAAATTGTATGACCTAATAACCAGTGTTAAGTTTATTTCTGAAAGGTTAAAATCACCAAGTTAAGAAAAAGATGTCTTTTTTTGTGAGTATGCTTCTGCTGCTTTGTTTCATTAAGCTTACTGCATTCCCAGGTCAGAATTAATTCATAGTAATGCTATTCCATATACTTTTTTCAGGTTCTACTGCATATTCAGAGAACAACATGTAGGTCAATTACAAGATAAAATGCTAAATATCAGGACTAACTGAAAATATTTTTTATGTCCGTATGATGCATCAGAATCTATATAATAATTGTTCATTCTTACACATACAAATTGAAGACTAACTCACAGTAGTATTTTCTTTTCCTTTGAACATATTCATTGCATAACTTGATTACATGTTTCTGAACTTTGGACTAATTATTTGTCTACGGCTAGGGCAGAACACTGCATCTTGTGATCGTCTTTCTTACTAATAGGATTCTGTCTGCTTCAGCAGGCAATAATTGAAGGCTTAATGTGCAGGATTAAAAAAAAAAAGTTTTAGCTTCCATGGGCCATTGTCACTGTTTCTGGTAAGCAATAAGACTGAAAAAAAAAAAAAAAAAGAAAATTTAGTTTAAATAGAGGAATCAAAGATGAAAAAGAGTGCCTGACAGGAGAGAGCATGTGCTTTAGTGCTGTTGAATTATGTGTCACAAACCCCGCTCTGTTGTGAACAAATATCCAGATAGCGTCCAGCTGTAAATTCACTTTTTCAAATGTTGAATTTTAAAGATTAGATTTTTAGAGTGGGTTACTCTGTTGCTCTCTATTCGTCGGCTTGAAATTTTCATAATCTTTCCAAGAGAAAATGCCTCTCTTGCATATTGCAGCTATCTTCTTTCAATAAATAAAGGAAAAAAATAACCACTAGTCCTTAGTGGAGCTAGCATTTGGTAAATGCTGTCACACTGTAAATCTGATTCTCTGTTCTTTTTCCTCTACTAGGAATTCCATCTAATTATAAATAAAATATCCTTATAGGACAACCATTAAAAAAATTGTATTTTCACTACCAGGAATGTATTTATTTGTAACTGTTGAAAGACTGAATGACTTTATAAAAACACACGGTGTTTTACTGATGCTCATTTAGAATATGATACATTTTCGTAGCTACTGACAGATATCATATTCCTGCAAATCTGTGAACTACTCCTTTCTTTTGCCATGTCACGTAACCTCAAATATTTAATGTTCTTTTTAAAGAAACATATATATCTTTGGGAAAACTTAGAATGTGCAGATAACTGCAGTGTAACAGAAATAACCATATGAAAATATTTGGCTCTGTTTTCTGAATGTTCCTCTTATGTACTTTGTGGATTTCTCATCATTTTGTTTGTTTTTCATGTTCACTGCTCTATCCTCTATTTTGATTGCTGCAACAGAGCCACATGGGTATTATAATGTCTTATTCCAAGAGTTGCCCAAATGACAATTTCTGTTTTGGAGAAATTTTCTCCACTAACAACCAGTGTACAAGTCAGATTTTAATGTTTGACAGTGCAATTTCCAAGTCTTCACTCATACTATGAAGGCTAATTGTTGTTAATATCTTTTTAAAAATATTTAGATTCAAAATTTATCTTTAAGCCAGTATCAACTTTCACAAAGTTGAAAATTATTATAAAGTAAAAATAATTACTGGCTTCACTGGAAAATAAAAGTTGTTCCACAGCTTCTTACAAAGAATAAATACCTGCTATACAAAGTGATTAATTTTTGCTGCTGCAAACTTTTTAATAGCTTTCTGATCTAACTATTTAGTTGAGCAGAACACACGTGTCATAAAGTGGCCTGTAAGTGTAAGCATATATAATGTAATAATATGTACTTTAAAAATCAGATTCTACCCAAATTGTTAAATGACAGAGTTTTTAAAACATCTAAATAATTAGCAAATCAGTTTTACTGATTAAATATTGTAACCAGAAGTCAACAGGCTTCATCTTTAATAACTGAGTTCGTTTCAAGATTCAAATCAAACTCTTATAACTGGTTTCAGAAACTTCTTCCCCATTTTAAGGAACAGATTTCAGTTTCCAAAGTTCAGAAGCAGTAGTAAGCCCATTCTGTTGTGGTTCTTCTATACATCCTTTTTTTTCAGGGGGGGGGGGTGAAAAGATGTCATCTCGTTCTGTTCTTTTTTTTACTAAGTGACTCCAGATCACTGACCATTTATACAAAGTTAGCCAATGCTAGTTAAGCACACTAACATTTTGTGTGGAATTATCCAAGTTTCAGACCCTTCACACCTTGCAAACCACCTGAAAACTCACATTTATTGACGTGTTCTTTGCAGAGGTATGGAAAAGTAATATTGATCACCTATCAGATTTTGCAAATGCACTCGTGAAAATATTGGCACCAAACTCATCTCTGGTGCTCTGGTCTCTCCCAGCTTTCTCAGAACACTGCCTTCGTATCACTTTCCGGTTTTAATAAAAGGGGTAAAATCAGGCCTTGGGGCTATGCAACGCAGCAGGAGTGCCAGCTACCAACCCTTGCGTGTGCATACTCAGACATAATCCGTTCTGGGTTGTCCAGACACAACCTTTAAGTAAATAAAGTGACTAATACGACAGTTGTTTATGTAATTATTCCCCTGTCAAAATCAACAAGAGGAATAGCGATCTTTTACACTGCAGTGCAGGTAGATAAAATCGCCGATACAAGTAGCTAAGTAGTTAATTTTTACGGTAGCGATGTTGTTTCAGAAGCTCCTATTATAGGGAGATGTCTTTGAATGTATCTGTAATCCGGACAAAAGAAATAGATTGACCTGTGATGGGTGACATTAGAGAAGTGCCCTGTGTTTCCTTAATTAGTATAATGTGTTATGAGATTTTGATATGCTTAGTTTAAAAAGAAAAAAAGGCAGAAATTACTTCTCGTTTAAAGAGAACCTGCTTCCTGCTTAAGTGGCTAATATTTTAATTAAATCTGGAGTGAAGTTTTTTGAGTATCTCCTGATAAACTCCCTCCTTTATGTTGATGGTAATTAAACAGATCCCTAAGGGCCCGAGCAGGCGCTTTGCGAGGCCCGTGCTAATTGTCAGACATGAGACACTGACCAGTTGGTTTGCTCTTGAATAGCCGACAGCGTGCTGTCAGCCTAGCAGTTTTATTTTTCTGCATTGTGCGCTGTTGTCAGGGCTAACTGGGTCCTTTTGTGGCTGAAGATGTTGCGCAAATTGAGGCAGATGGCTCTGGTTCAGACACGTGTCCTTCAGCAGGAGGAGATTGGCCCTGCAAAGTGGGGTCAGGCTGGGTCGCAGACCCGCTCCTCACTCCTTCTTGTTCTCAAAAGCCCACGTGCAGAAACTTGGTTGTTGTCAAGTAACCAGCTACAACAACAACAACAAAAAACACACAAAAAAAAGCCTGGTGTGCTCCTTGTGGGATACGGAGGACGAGGCTACTGCCATCCTCATCCTTCCTGTCTCTTGGGCCACGCTGTGCATGCAGAATGAATTAACAGGATTGACAGAAGTTCATTGTGCCTAAAATGGCTTTTCAGTCCATTGTGGTGCTTAAAAGGCTAGTTTTGCTTTTAATTCCATGTAATTAGAGGTTTCCTCGTGTCTTGGAATTCAGTAATGGTGCATTAGACCTAAATTTTATTTATCTGGATATATATATATATATATTTGTTTGCTTTGTAGGACTAGAAAATACATAAATATTGACTATGTTTTTGTGATAAATATTCTGGAGATTAAATACAATCACAGACAAAATGATGTGGTGTCTTGCTATTATCATTATTTCAGAGGATGGTGTTGGAAGTTTATGAGTTTGAGTATATTTAGCCTGAATTAATTCCTGAGGTGGCAGGCGGGTGTGCTTTTCTGCAAACACAACAGTGTAGCTTTTGGAAGTGTTATACTGCATTTAGTGTCATTGGATTTTCTTTGAGGCACCAAATGATGTTTACCCATGAAAATCCCCTTAGAACTGAGTTCAGATCAACTGTGCACACTAAGATAGTTCCTGAGAACGGTACAAAAGCTGAAGTTTTGGAATGTTAAATAATAATAATCTGATTTAAGTCGATTTTGTTATGTGTATTATTAGAGTTTTGCAGTCCCTTTTTTTTCCTGAAGTACTAAAATATTTGCACAATAATGAAGAAATTTTCTGTAGAATTTGTGGTTTTATGGTGTATCCTCTGAAATTGACTAATGAAATTGGAGGCATTTTGTTAATACATGAGCTCGTTTAACTGTTGCAGGAAAAAGCATTCGTAGTCTTTAGCCTTAAGGTTCACAGTGATTTCTTTCTTTTTTTTTTTTTTTCCTTTCATCCACTCTAGGTTTGCAGCAAAGACTGTGCACAGTGGGTCACTGATGCTAGTCACAGTGGAGCTGAAGGAGAGCTCTACAGCACAGCTCATCATAAATACTGAGAAAACTGTGATTGGTTCTGTTCTGCTGCGGGAGCTGAAGCCTGTCCTGTCCCAGGGGTAACCTGCTTACATCTGGACTTCAGAATCTGGCACACAACAAAAGTGCCTGGCATCCACTACTGCTGCCTTTCATTTATAATAATAGCCCTTCCATCTGGCAGTGGGGGGAAGAATACACTCTTGACATTCTTCTGCTTTAGAATGCTAGTGTATGCAAGTCGTCTCCTTTTTTTCTGCTTGCTAACCAAAGAACATATATTTTACTGTCAGTTATCTGCATTCTTAAATGTATTTCCCATTTGTTCTATCTGAGTACTTCCCTCTCTTTCCACCCCCCTCCCTTTCCCCACTGTAGTGGACAAATATTAGATAATGAAGTTGAAAGGAAATCACACTGCTTAAGAATCGTGTTAAAAACAGCAGATAAATCGGTTCCAGCAACATATGCAACAATTATGTGTGCACTTCAGAGAAGCACACACATTACAACAAATACAGGAAAATTGTTTGCTTTCTGAAAATCCTTGTGCACCTGAACTCACGTAGTAAGAATATTGTTCCCATTTGATGTGATTTTCTTAAATATTTCTGTTAAGCTGCCAATAAAGTAGTGCTTTGAGCAGAAAGTGCCTCTTTCTTGTTTTGTTAGAGATCCTGTGATGATCATCAGTAATATATACAACTGGCCAATTTGAAGTAAATATTAGCAAGATTGGATGCTATATATGCACTAGGAAACACTTTTTGTGAAAGTTGACAGTGTTTGTGCTCCAATTTAATTTTCTGATACACAGTTACATTTTTGTTACTAAACAAAACATGTCACTCTTATTTTCAAATTGGCCTACTTACAAAATACTGATTGAGAAGAACTGTTGGGACATACTGTTGCCTAGCTTAGTAAATCATTCAGATTCTTTTTGTCAATTCTTTATTATACCTAAGTTAGAATATCTCCCACCTGTGCATAAACCATGGCTTCAGGTAAAGAGAAATTCATAAGCACAGCTGCTGAGCTACGTCTGAGAAGTCCAAAGGCTGTGCCACATTGGTGGCACCCTGGTTTCTGCCTACTGAACCATGACTATAGCCTGAATGTGATTTTGACTTTCTCTTCACATTTTGGTTATGTGATAGTTTACAAAAAGATAGATGCTGAGCTTTGTCATTTCATATCAGTTCTTACCTCTAACATGGCTTTCCCTAGCAACTCATGGCTCTGCAACGGAAATTTTCATAACACAAAGAAGAGATTTGGATAACTCTGCACCTTTGCTCTGTCTCCAGGACCCTTTGCATGGTCCTTCTGTGGTTCTGCTTGCAGAAATGTTGCTTTGCTGCATAGTGGAAAATTCTAAAATTTTGTGCAAGAATTTAGTTTAGCCACACAGTAGCCCTAACACGTAGCAGAGTTTGCTGGCAAGTTCTAAACAGACTTTTTTCTAGGTATTGAAGGTGCACTTCTGTTAGAAATATAGTTCTAGGTTTCTTTACACCCAAATATGTTGGCATTTCTCAGGCAAAGAAACAGGAATCTATTGCACTCAACAGGAATGGAGATTTTTAAGTCAACATTTATATTATTTTCTAAAGTCCTAATTTTGCAGTAAGATTTTTTTTTTAATTATAATTTCAAGTGTGATATAAAAGTTATAACTCAAACAGTCACAAAATTATTCACAGTAGAAAATCACCACATAGAAAATGCAGATTGGTCTAGATACTCAGTGAGAGGGTGCTGTGGGAAAGGTGCAGAACTACTTTGCAAGAAAAGATTCAACTGTGAAACTTTCAACCATGATTGGAAGGGGAAAAAAAAAACAAAAAACAACAAAAAAAAAAAAAACAGGAAGTGTACCACACTATAAATTGAAGGAAAATATATTATTGCTGTATGTCACACAAGTTGCTGAGTGACTTCTACCTCTTTAGAGCACTTTATACAGTTTACTGGTAAAGACCATAAGTGTGCATGATATTGGATATTTATGAGGATATTTATGGCGTTTTTGGTATTAATTCACTTTTTTCAGTACTTGGTGATTTGGTCCTGAATGGTTCAGTAACTCTTGATACAGGTATCCGTATCAAGACTGATGGACAGTGTGGTTTGCAGATTTATTCTGGCTTTCCAACTTTCCAACTTCCTCCATGAATAGATGCTTAAACAATAAAATATGTGTGCAGTAAATCTCAACTCTTCACAAACCTAAACATGAGCACCTGTACGTGTCTTAATATCAACAGCACAAGTTGTGCTCAGTCATAATTCAGTTGGTAATAGTTAGCAACAGTTCCTTGCTTTTGCCACGTCATTTTTGTTCACTTTCCTTTCTACTTTTCATCATTTACAGAGGCATGTTTAAGCATATCAGGATGTGAAGTAGATGGCTAGTCTGAATTGCCAGCTGGGATTCACTTCAGAGTAGTTTGCTTGTACCAGGCAATGGCTGGTTACAACTACGGGCAAGCTTTTTCAGGAGCTGCACACTGATAACCATCTGACTTCTGCAAGAACCCGGACACAGGCAGCCTTGAAGCATACCCGCATGCACAAATCAGGACACAGGGGGCGGATTTTGCTACAATAGGGACCAGGAGGTGAGGGGCCACTGCAACAGAACCAGGCAAAATGTAAAAAATTAGTAATACCTACCAATTGAAACATATTACAAAAACCAAGGAATGTATGTGTGATTTTACTGATTGAGTCAGTCCTGCCCAAAGTAATTAAAACTCAGAGAGACTCTATGGTTTTGTCTACTGTGTTAGAACTAGTTATGGGTTGAAAAATCGCTAAGTAAGAGCAGGGGCAAACTAGAAAGTTTCTGCATAGTGAGAGACTGACAGATTCTTTGCCTCATGGTTGTTTCCAGTCATCCACACATATACAACCCTGTGGAGTCTTTTTTGTTTAGGGGAAGTGTAGAGGTTGCTTTTTTGTTTGTTTTTTTTGTTGTTCAGGGAATTGGGGTTTTTGTTTTGTTTTTTATTGTTGTTGTTTTGTTGGTTTTTTTTTTTAATAGAACCATTCCTATACTTGTGCTTTATTTTAAAACAACAAGCTGTTGGAAAGAATGTGGTACATGAAAAGCTGGTAAGTAAATGGGCAGCAGAATACAAACATTGGCTTGATTCATGACCATCAAAATAACCTGTTTTTCCTCTTATTTTACTTTCCTCTTATGATGTCAAATAAAAGGATAACAGATTCTATCCTGCATACTCAGCTTTAATTCTGGTTATTCATTTCTGGAGAAAACTGCAGAAATAGAAATGGTTCTAGAACTAGGAGCCAAATGATGGAAGATATAAATAGAATGCCATGTGAAAGGACATTGGAAGTAACAGAAGTGTTTTTAGAGCAGGGACACGATACGGTATTGAAATGATGAACGACATAGGAAAGATTATTTGGGCTTTCATGATGATCTTTTCTACTAACTCAGGAACAAGGTAGCGCTCTGTAATATCAATAAAACAATAAATTAGAGGAAGGAATTAACATATTTTCCTTGTTTTTAAATACAACGTGTACTTAAGCTCTCGTCATCTGTTGTCACAAGAGCACTGTTCACATCTTGTGCACCCATGTGCATAAAGTGAAACAAAATTGGAAATGTATATTAGCAAAGGAATACACAGATATGTATTGGATAGGATACAGAAAAACACAAGGGCTCAAAATCCTCTTGATCTGTGTTTTAGGCTAATTAGTGGTATTCTGTGATAGGATTAAATCCTTTTGCACGTATTCTTTTGTGATGGTCCATCACAATAATTAGTACTAATTCTTTTTAAAAAGTATTCAATTACTGAACTGTCTGGTTTTGCATACAATAGCTTATATGGCTGAATTAATTTTAACTTAGCAATTAGATGCTCTAACAAGTACTATGGAAAACAATGTACAGGTAAGTTTAACTCCTCCAAGTACTCAGCTGACTCAATGTGTGTCTGAAACAAGCCTAGGAGGATCAGATTGCATTCCCTTCAACTTCTGCAGTTTGTCTTTCTCCCCTATTTCAACTGTTTTGTCATAAAGTGCGTGTTTTTGTAGCACTTGTGTGCTGTATTAAATGTTTTGTGATGCAGACACTGAGCTTTGCTGTGTTTGCATAGTGTGGCTTCATTGCTGAAAGGAGCCTTTGTGCACATCTCTGATGAAAAGCAATTCTTCTGCTAAGGTTATTTTTGTCTTATCTGGTATACTTGTGCTTTATGTAGCACAGTCAAGTGAACTTGTTCAGAAGAGAAGGAGATGGTAAACATCACTGTGTGCTTTCCAATCCTTGCAGCTAACTGGTTTTGCTTCAGAAGCAGAAGGTAAACCTGACCTCTGTTCTGCAAGGTCTGAGCTGACCATGCAGCCCCAAATCCTGATCCATTTAAATCTATGTGTACATCCTGGTGTGCAAACATATGTCTTATGGTGTTATCCTATCCTTTCTTTTTTTTTTTTTTCATTATGCATGTATAAAAGAAAGGCAGCAAATGAGTTTTGCTGGCTCTTCCCAAAGAGTGAAGTATCTTCAGACACCCGTCCTCTCTAGGTCCCTTTCTGGGGACAGGGCAAGGGACAGCAACCCTGCACCTTGTAGACTGTGTGCTGTTTGAGTCATGTATGCATCTCCATGCCCATCTCAGGCTCAGCCTAGACCTGGTTTTGCTGCCTTGTAGAAAGAGAAAGGTTTGGATTTAACAACACAAAAAGATGGCAAACCACCTTGTTTCTTCAGGAAAGAGCGAAAGTGTGGAGGTCCTCCTGCCCTACAAAAATGCTGGTGGACGTTGTGTGGTGGAAAGGTGGGGAAAGATGTCCTCTTATACACCACTCAGCCACTTACCATAGCAAATGGCGGGGGGGGAAGGAGATGGCTGGTGAAATGGAGAGAGCACAGAGGTGAGGATAGAGTGCTGGGTGCAGAGACCACAGCATCAGCTCTCCATTGTCATCATTTCTGACCAAAATGGTGCCCCTCACAGCATCTGCACCAAAGGCTACCGATGCCCTCACGGCTTCAAGACCTGGATGGCCAGGGGAGCTACTGACAGCTTGAGAGATAAACTCCAGTTCTGTGAAATGAGCTGCTAAAGCAGGAAAAGAGGCAGAGCTGGAAGCAAAACGTCAGTGTAGAGCATGGATTTGTCCTCACCATGGAGACATGGGTGCACAAGATGTGAACAAGATGCAGCCACAGCAAGGGCCCTGAGCAGACGGGTGTGTGCACATACAGGATTTCAGTTTGATTCTGCAGTATTTAATGACTCCTGCCATTCATTTGTATTGCATTTTCATCTGTGCCTCAGCCACGGGGGCTCCTCCTCACACCTTGTGCACATACCAGATCAGCCTAGGAAGTGTCTGGCACTCCATGCAGTTCCATAGTACCAATTGTGAAGGAGGAAGTGATGAAAGAATTACTATTTCTGTTGCTTTCTGGGCTGCTTTATCTCAAAAAGCAGGCGTGCATCCCATTCAGCACTGTTGTTTCCTTCTGCTGTACTCCTCCAAATGTTTGCAGATCTATGCACAGATCATCATAAGGAATTATGTTTCAAAGCTCATGGCCATTTCTGTGAGGCTGTGGGGTTTTTTTGATGGCATTTCTGTTTGTCTGTGGTCAGAACGCTTCACTGATGGGGCTTTACAGCCCAGGCTTTTAGATACATGGATTCACACAACTACAGGGGGACAGATTCTGATGCGGTGGAGAGAGGAAGCCCCTCAGCTTCCCTTGCCACACCATCTTGTCACCATGCCAGAACAGTACAGAAATGGCCTTTTCACCAGGAAAAAAAAAAAAAAAAGACACCTTATCGATACTGGGCCCAAAAGAGTCTTTGTTCTGCTCCAGACAAAGCCTGCTTTTGGGCAACATTAGTCGGTGTCTTCACATAATTGAAAGTCATTCTCATTTCTGCACCACAGTGTAATTGCTAAAAAACAAAACAACAACAATAAAAAAAGAACCACGTTATTTGATGATTAAGATTCTGGAGTGAATTGTGTTCTTTTGGGTTCTTGCACTGTTTCTCCATCAGGGACTTGGTTTCAGCGGTGTGCAGCTGCTGGAGTTGATTTACAGTGCTGCGGCTGTGGCTAGTCATAAATAAATCCTCTTATATAGTTGTTATGAACACCTGTTAGATCATCTGTCAGCAAAGCGCTGTTCACATTTATCATGGTGCGGTAGTTATTTTACCTCAATCCATTTCCAACTGACTCGGCCTCCATCACTGGATTACTATTACCACACCATAATCGCTCGTTTCCACTCCATGTTACAACTTGCAGATAAAAGATTTCACTACTTGGCCAAATTTCATAAATAAAGGAGCAGTTCAGTGCAGTAAAAGTTTATTTTTGTCATCATTTGTCACCCCATTATTCTATAAATCAAATGGAATAGCGCTATTGCTAGCTCAGGCGTTGCTGTCAGCCCTAGGCATGGAAATGGTCCGTTTCTTCTTTTTAGATGAGATGACATGTCTTTCAGACTTAACTGGCTTATGGCTTTGTTTCACCCATTTTATTTTATCGCCCCTTCAGAAAAATCCTCAGGGACCAGAGAGACTAAAGGAGTAAAATGGAATCAGAAAACACAGTAAAACATGCTGCTTTAGCTGTGTTATGTACATTTCCCTCCCACACAATCACTCATTTACAAACTCCTCCACAAAAATAATGGATCGGGATATAAACGCTTTCCCTGGATTTGTGCAGGTTTTATCGCTTGTGTCAAAACCCGGGGACAGAAAGGGCTCCAGAGAGGGTGCTTCAGAGCCCTGCTAATGTGCCCAGTCCTAAATGGACTCCCTGGCTCCCTGTGCACATCCTGGGATTGCTCTTTTGTTTCTAAGGTTTCTACAGAAGACTTGCATTTTGTGTTCTGAACTCTCTCAATACGTCGTGCTGTGCCTTGCCATGCAGCTTCGTAGACACAACCTGCAGAATATTCCTGTGCACCTCCCCAGATGCAGCTTGCGCAGAAACGTGGTTTGCTTTCATTTTGATGCATTCTCAGCTCAATTTGTTTGTGGGCCACAACTTGTTTAATTGGCCACACATCCATCAGAGGAACTTGCTTGATGTATTAAGAAGTTGGGAGACAGATCTCAGACTAAATTTTGAAGAAAGTAATATTCCCTGATTTAAAAAGCGCAAGAGAGGATGATGATAAAGGGATGGGATAATAGAAAAGGGTTTATAGTTGATATTATACTTCTGAGTTGGTTCTAATTCAAGTTACATTCTTCATAGTCATTATGTAGCTCATAAATTCAATAAAGTGTTTTACTATTACTATAAAAATGACAGGAGGGGGGTTTTATGTTGTAAGTTTCGTTAGTTGCTCTTCCTGTTTTATGTTGAAGTTCTCAGGCCATTATGTCATTAAACTCCTTGGAGTCTGAAGGGCTCAGACCCCTCTGTTCCTCAGGGCTGCTTCGGTGCTTTCTGGGGCAAATCTGGCCGCTCACTACTGCTGTCCAGTTCTGCTGTTTTCAGTTCCATTTCAGCTTGGTTTTACTTTCAGAATCCCAGATATCTGTCCTTGTCCCGTGGCAACAAAAATTTCAGAGCAGTTTTGGTCCTGCTTTGCATTCTGACCTCTGGCCACTAGTTCTCATCTGCAGCTGAGCTATTCAAGCGTGAAAGGCCTACCCTGTTATTGCAGTAGGACTTGGGTGGCTGTGAGAACAGCCCACTGCCAGGGAGGGATCCTGTGCTATGAAGATAAAATGCCTTCAAACGTTTCACCTTACCACAAAGATCTGCTGTGACTTTCCTCCAGCCACTTCTTCTGTAGGATTACAAACTCATCTTGACTGGAGGGCCTTGTTCAGCTTGGTCATGAACAAATGTTTGCATTTGCTGGGAAGGTCTCCAAAGGCAAATATGGGAGGGTTTCTGCTTTTTCACTGCAGAATTTTTTTTCCAAAAGCACTGAACACTTTCCGCTATATCCGCTTCATTAGGAGAAAGACGCATCGAATATCTGACCCTGGAGCCTCTGCTTTCTCCAGATGTTTGCTTTGCACACGAATAATCCGCATGAAAACAGCAACTGCTAATTCAGTGGCCAAAGTGCATCGGGAGCCTAATCTAAAACCTCCCAATCCATCCAGCTGTCTGGCATTTGCTATTATAGGGCACCAACAGAGAAATGAGGCTGTGGCTTTATCACTGCACCCTGGGTGACAACTTGATTTTCTGCTTTCACCGCAGGCAGCAGCAGCCCAACATGATGGGGCTGTTAATTTGTGCATTTCATGGTGTCTGTCAGGGGGCTGGGAGAGGAGGGTTTCAGGGGAAGGGAATGGAGCATGTCCCAGCCTCGGAAGCACCTGTCTGCATTGACGGCACAGAGCACTTCTTATTAGCGTGCAGGTCTCTAAATGCAGCCCCGGGATGACAGCCTGGCATTCCCAGCACCCACACAGTGTGACAGGCGCAGGCAGCCGGTCCCATTGTTTGCCCTTGATGAGCATGTCATTAATGGAAATGGAAGAAAGTGAGGGCCACATCAGTATTCAAATAGCCTCCATCCTCTCTGCCATTCAACCGCCTGGCTCAGGCGGCTGCAGATTTCCTTCTGCAGCTCCGCTTACACATTTTCACAGATTTATTCTCATTGCATACAAATCCCCCCCGTGTGGCTCTGGCCCCATGACCCCAGCTCCTCTCCCATACACAGACATGTTCTTCATCATCATCCGATTAGCCAAAAAAAAGTGTGTAGGGGGGGAGAAGGGGGTGGGTGTCTTCCCTTCTTCCCTGCTTTGCAAATTACTAAGGTACCATTGGCAAATACTTGCTGTTTGTAACCCAGGAAATGGAAGCTGCTATTATTTAAACTTGAAGCATCAAGCAAAGACCTGATGTATTGCTTGCAATGATCTTATCTGCTCCCAAGCAACTGCTGATGCTTGTCTGTATGAACTGTTTCTGTACAGGAGATTGCAATATATTTGTTTTGGAACATTTCACTTGGTGGCTGCATAGTAAGTGCCTTGAAGATAGAAGGGGAAACATCTGAAAAAATCTATATTCCACTTCAATGACAGTCTCACCAGAAGCATCAGTAAAGTCACACTGTTCTCAGAGAAGCCGTCTTCTCTGCCTTGACAATAGCTTGGCTGTGGAAACCTGGAGACAAATGCCCACCTTGCTGGCCTGCTCTTTCTTAAACTGCCTCCACTCCTCTGACCTTGGACACACAGTATAGGCATTTTGGGATGGGTGCTGTGCTGGCCATCTGTGTTTTTATGGGATGGTCCATGGCAGGACGTGGGTTGAGAATTAGCATTCTTAAGCGCTATAGCAAACCAAATAGCACAGCATCATAATTCAGCTGGTATGAAGAATGTGCCTTGAGCACACTGGCATCTGGCCAGATCTTAAATGTATGTTTCTGTGCTTTAGTTTTGTGTTAGTCTGTTTTCGTAATAATATAATTAGTGCTCACAGGGGAGGCTATTGACACTGCTACCAGGATCAGTTTGCTCTTTGCAGTATTTCCAAATCGTTCTTGTTACACTTCCAGCTCACAGGTCACATGCAGTACCCCTTGCCTTTTGTCTGCTCCTGTCCTCTTCAGCCAGTGATTTAGCCTCAGATCTGAAGCACTCTCCATTAATAAGGGCTGGAGCCAAGAATGAATGAGCCCTGCTGGGTGATTTCCAAACCTTGTTACATCTTGTAGCCCTCTTTAACCCCAAGCAGAGTGGGAAAAAGCAAGCCCAGAGGTGTTCCACTGGTCAGTTCTGGAACAGATAGCAGCAGGGATGACAGCAGAAGCAGAGCTGTCCCCCCCACTGACAAACTCCTTGCTTTCCCCATCTTCCTTCCAGCCAGAGCTCAAAACTTGAAAGTCCTCCTGCAGTGTGCCAGCATTGGGGTGTACTGGGCCCAGGTACTTTTCTTCAACTGGTGACTGTGGCGACTACCCCAGCCCTCTGGTTCCCATCAGTTGGTCTCCTGGCATCAGTGTAGCAGTAGCCCATTAGATCTCACCTCTGCAAGCAGTGTGGTTGCAAGGAGGCTGGCTTCCCACTTAGGTGACAAGAGTGCACAGCAACTCTACAGCCTGAGTTAGCATGGGTGCATGCTCTGGATTCACTCCTGCTTTGTCCACCGCTCTTCTTCCTCTGGTTAACCAGCTGCAATGACAAGGCATGAAGCAGGATTGTGCCTTTCTGCAGGTGTGTGCAGTGCACTGTGCAATAGCGCTCTGATTTCAGCAGGGGCCTCTAGGTGCTGCTGTAATATAAATAATAATTGTCTTCTGGGACTAATTCAGAGAGGGCAGTTGAAGTTGAGTGAGACCAAGAGAAGAAAGCCAGGAGTTATTTCTCATGTTTAGAGTGATTAATAATTTTTGCATACTTTAGTAATTCAATAAATCGCAGAAACTGCAATTTTTTTTACCATGCTGCCTTCAGCTCAAAAAAAAAAATGGTCTTTCAATTGCTTTCAGTTATTCTAAGGCAAGCAACCAAAGGCCAGTCCTCCTTCATCAGAAATACATCTAGAAATGGCTGCAAGGATACGCTGATAACTTGAAATGGAGAGCCAGCTGTAGGATTATGGCAAGCCATACATCTTTCACATCTTTCACATCTTTCAGGATCATCTTTACAAGCAAAATCCAAACCCAGTGGCTGATCTAGAAGTTGAAAATTTGAAAGCCAGTAAGTGAACACAGTGTGTTCTAATAATAAAAATGTGGCTGTCTTGGTGTCAGTATAATGGTATTTGTATGGCAACCACACAGCAGCAGCTTCTCACACCTGATACATGTATGTATCAGGTGAGGCAGAGAGAAATTAAGAAAACTAGTAAATCCCAATCCTGAATTCACTGGCACACATCCTGCTTTTAAAACTGAGCCCCCATCCCTTTAAAACTAATTTAGAAGTAACAAACACGTGTCTAATGAAGCCTCAGGAGGAAAAACTGATGAATGGACAACAGCCACCTGTGTAGAAAATGTTTATGGCATACATTTTCAGAAGTGATGAGTTATTTTAAAGGCATTTTTTTCAGCTCAGTTCAGTCCTGTGAATAGCAAATTCCTAGGCCATCTCTTCACTCCCTAAAAACTAAAGCAAATGGAAAGTCTTCATTCACCTGTGCCCAGAGGTCTGCAAGTAGGGAAAGTCATCTCACTGCCAGGTTGGCCAGAAATGTCATTGTGAAGAAGAAGAAAGGTGTGATCATTTGTGTCACCTTGACTTGCCATGGAGCCATCCATATTGTGCTCTACTGCTCATCCCTCATGTAAATTCAGTGGAGATGAGAAGTTGTCAATATTTATTTTGTTCAGGGTTGAAGCACTCAAGGGCAGATTTTCTCTTTGACTATTCAATTTAGAAATTGTATGGATGGCAGTTGAGGAACAGTTCTGGATTTGTCACCCCAGAAGCAGACCTGTTTGCATACACACAACTGTGCTGTGAACAAGGGAACAGTTTCACAGACAGCATATAGTATTTTATCTTATCAGACATGTACGCTATACTGTCTGGGGAAAATACCATACAGCATTGCAAAGCTCCAGTTTTCTGTTACAGAGGCTGTCATTCCTACACAAAGGACTCTTACTGGATATTAAACTGTACAACTGTATGTCCAAAAAAGAACCTTTTTGACCTTTTCCCTTTCGATAACACAGAAAGTGGCAAAACTTCTTCTGGCAAGAGTGTCTTTTTTTGGCACCACTGTACCACATACTTCTAGCTGAGGTTAATGTGCTTCACTCTGTTTGGTCAATGTCCATACAGAAAAATGTTGTTTTTTTTCTCAGCTGCTTTCTACTTTGCACTTTCCTATGCTCCCTTTCTCTTGGCCAAGATCTGCCTGTCTTTCTCTATAGTCCACTGACTTAGTTAAGTCAAACAGTTAAGAAGATGTGGGAATGCCTGTGTTTTGAAATTCTATGCTCTGGCACCCAGGTGGTTTCTACAGTGTAAGTAATAGCCACCAGATGCTGATCTTTATGCTATTAATTGCAGCCAGCTCCTTCTTCTTCAGAGGAACAAAGAAATCCTATGGTGGATCTCTGTATCACTATATCTATCTGTTTTGCTTACCACAGATGTATGTTTCTTAGAAGATACAAAGACTTCATAGCGAGAGATTAAGCAGTATCATAACACAATGTTTACTAGCATTTTTCCCAATTGTTGCTACATTCCTTCATGTATGTCTCCACAACGCCTCTCTCCTATCTTCCTTTCTCAGGGGCCTAATGGTAAAGCAGATCTGGCCCTACTGGCAAAACAGTTTGGCAACCATTTTGATTACTTCAACGCTGTGTGTCTCAGCATACAAAATGGCAGTGTTGATAATCCAAGCACTGGATTTGGTATGCTTGGAGTGAATGATAACTAAAATCCTACTCTTTTTAAAGAATCAAGCAGACATTTTCATTTATGTTGGCTTTTTCAAAGTGTTTCCTTTAACTGTGCAGAAGTTTGGATATGAATTTCCAGTGTACAGTGTGTAAAATATACAGGTAGGGGAAGCATGTTGTTTTTTGCTTTTTGGTTTGTTTAGTTGGTTGGTTTGGTTTTATCCCTGGTGTGGAAGATTAGTTCCATAAGAAGGTGAAGGTCCTCTCTTATTGGGCACACATTTCTCACATCAGATGAATTTCAGATTTGGAACTGAGAAGGCTTTGACCAACCTGCCACCTCAACTATATACTTTTTGAATCCATATTCTGTTCATTTCTTAATCAAAAAGCAAACACAACCATGCAGACTTTAGTTTTGTCTTGTCTTGGGGAGAACTATTTTTCTGGAAGTTCAACATGGGAAACTGTTCTTGAGCTGCATATGATTTAATGTCAATTTCTGTCTCATTAATTGACAGCTCTGAATGTTTTGTGAATATGAGCCATGATTTTTGGCCCACTGCTAATATTTTTACTATTATGCAAGCACTAAAGGCAACCTGTGAATGCCAAGGAAAGGTCTGTGTTTATTTTCTGACCTTGGTCACATGAAAGCATCTTATCTTACTTAAGAAAAGTCCACATTCAAATTCAAACTAAATGTGGTTTCTTTAAGATTGCATATGTAATGTAACTCTTCTAATTTTGTTGTGTTTGTTTTGCTTACTTTAAAAAAAAAAAAAGCAATGTTTTCTTTAGTGAAGACTTCTGACTGTATGCCCTGATATTTATTTTTAATGAGATGCACCTCTGTTCTTTCACTGCTTACTAACACTTTAATTTGAGAGGCAGTTTCACTAGCCCTGCAAATATCCAATGTTCTTTGCAAAGTCAAGTCCATTTCCTGCAATAACCTTGCTCTGACCTGTTATCAGTTATATCACAAATTATTCAGTCTCTAATTGGTTCATCTTTTAACTACAAATTCATATGACTTGGCTTTATTACATAGCTCCGTGACAAGCTTCTGTGGATCAAAGTAGTCCCACATTTTTAAGGAACTTCCCACAGCAGCCCACAGCTCCCTTTGTTCTGCTGTTGGGGCATATTCTTATCATGACTGGTATTATTTTTTCAGACATACTGTTGACACTGCTGAAGGTCTTGTGTGTGTTCTGGACCTTATTGTGCGGGACTGCGCTTAAAACCAAGAATAACCACTTCCCTGTATTAACAACATGTTCTTAGCATCGACAGCATGAGATACAAGAGCATGGAGCATTGTATCCCCTCCAGTCCTTGTGGTCTGTTTTCTTGGAAAATCGGAAGATGCTGTAGATTCCTATTCCTTTCCTAACCAAACAGAGGGATGAAGTTTTCTCAGTACCTACCAAAATATAGTTTAATTCTGTAACAAGCAACGAACATGCAGGGCCAACGTGGATGGTAAAGGTTTGTTGCTGCATTTCATACTGCTTACACTTTGAACATGAGATGAAGTCCCAGTGCCCATTTTTTAGTACAGAATGAACACGCAAAGCAGACAAAAGTCCTACAGAACAGGACTTTGGAGATTGTTTGGGACCCAGGCCAGCACTGAGACATAATCATTGTGACTGAGGTTGCAGAAAATTGCAGCTGCTCTGAGAGAAAGTACTTGCCTCTCTCTATCCCACAGTCTCCATAGAGCATTTCCTTAATTAAAATAAGGAAAAAGAAGATTTGTTCTATTTTTCCATGCAGGCCATTATGTTATCTGCCCTGCTGATGATTTGTGTATTAGTAAGGTTCCTACCCTTTATTCAGATGCACGGCCAGGTCTCCAACAATTGCTCATGGATGCATAACAAAAAAGGGGAAGGAGTCTTTTCCTTGTCGCAGCCACCACCTAAAACAATGCTTGAAGGAGAAAAGCTATTCAGCAAGCCCTAACATCCATTCATATTGCGTAGTGCTTGTTGTGCTGCAGTCTCTCATCTCTCCATTAATTAATGGTGAAAATACATATAACTAGGAAAACAGCAAATGTAAGCAGGGAATTAATTTATTTTTCATAAATAGGGAATGCCTCATCAGTGGAAAAGCAAAAGCTTGAAGTGTCTCTTCATGTTCCAATTTTTGTTCTGAAGATGCCTGTTTGGTTGCTTTCTCATCTCTTCTATTTAAACCAAACAACAACCAATTTATTATAACATAAAAAAATATTGTGGCTAAGGGAGAAAGTACTTTTGAGAGAGATTCAAGTTCAACAGCCAGAAATGAGGGGGGAAAGAAACTGGGGCTACACCAGTCTAATTGATTTTGTTATAGAACAAATGTTGTTGAAGCCAAAGAGCAGCAAAATACACTCACCTTTATTGCAAGTGTTTGAAGCTGTGCTAAATAAAAGGGAAAAAAATCTGTTCTTTGCTCATGGCATAGGGCATTTATTAGAAAATAAAAATAATTAGTTGTAAAAACAACAATTGAATTGTGCAAAGTGTTTTGCCTGGATTCCAGGAATGGTGGATTTAATGAGGCTCTACACTTCACAAACACTAAAGCAGTTCTTAAATGGGGTTTAATAGGATATTTTCACTTTCTTTCTGCTCTTTGTTCACAAACGCATGGGTCCCCCAGAGTGCACAGGTTTAATTTAAGCAAGTTTTCACAATTTCATCTTCTATACCTCATGAGTATACTACTAAACACGCAACTCCCTATCAAATCCTCATGTAAAAAAATCGGTAGCCTTCAGATCAAATCAGAAGCTTATTTTCTACTTGTGCTCTGCATTATAGAAAAGGATTTTAATTAGTCAAGATACACTGTTCCCATTGCCCATGAAATGCAACTGGAATTTTAATTTCTCAACCACACCTAATAGTAATTAACCTGTGGGAAACAATGTTTAACAAGTCACTGTTGGCTGGAGTTGGGAATATGACCTGCCACCATAACGTAACTATATGATGGGCTCTACACTTTGGGTTGTAAGGGTAATGTTTTAATTTTAAAGGTGTCTCCCTTGACAAAGAGGGACAAATACAGCTGCAACTGGATCCTGTCTCTTTGGAAATACCCTGAATCATTAGGAACTTTTTTTTGGAATTCAGTTTTTTTCTGCTTCACTTTCCTTGAAGGACAGCTTGGCAGACCTGAAGCACAGAAGGATGGTCACCACAATACGTATTAAAAAAATGAAATATGCCATGAGAAGAAGAGCTGTTGTAATCCCGCTAGTGGTAGACTAATGACCCCTATTGCTTCAGGTCTTGATTTTATACACATAAGCAGGAATGAACAAAGAATAACCTCTGTTACATTTCAGCCTCTTAATCTCCTGCTCAAAAAGCATAAAGATTTTTTTTTTTTTTTTTTTTTTTTTTTTTAAATACCTGAAAATACAGTCAATGAAGGGCAATTCACGTCGGGGTGGGGTTTTGTCTTATTTGCTTATATTTCAGTCTACAACTTTATTGGTTGATTTGATCTATCTAAAAAAAGATCTGAGTACAAAGTGACCGAAAAATAATTTTGTGGGCTCACTTCTGGAATGGATCACTCTGAACTGAAATCTAAAGAAACATTCACTTAATGTTTTAGATTCTTTCAATAAATACATGTCAATGTGCATATGTGTTTGAATTAGCTTTCTTTTGTGACCAGTTTCAGGGTGCTTTATTCTTCCAGTACCATTTTTGTTTTTTACTGTTTGGGTAGCAGAATGCATTCTTCCTTCCATCTGTCTTCTACTTGCTTGCTTGCTTCAATATTTTTTTTTCATCTCTTCCTATCATTGCTAGTGTCCTTCTGCTCGGTAGTGCATCAGAACACAAGGCCAGGAGAATACACCATTTCGTGTTCCAAATTCCCTCAGTGTTAAAATTGCAAACAAAGGCTGAAATTCTTCACAATGCAAATGGGGAGCAGAAAAGAAGTTGACTTGTTCCCAGACCTCTAGCAGTTACTACCAGCTCCACAGTTTGCTGGCCTTCTTCAAACCATGTGGAGGATTGTTTCGGTTTCCCTTGGAGCAATTGTGCACTCTGTAAGGCACGTTTATCACACAGCATAGCCATTTAGAGAAAAGTCTGAATGGACATGAAGACCAGGTAACTGAGCAGAAAGTGACACTCTTCACCTCAGAGCTGAAATCCACCCGGGATGCCTCAATGATTGCAGTCTGCTCTGCTTGCTTGTGGATATTAGTAGGAATTTGATTATGAAGGATTTAAAAATTTTTAATTGAAGTACTAGTAAAGGCAAGACATTATCACTTTGGGTGCACATTCTTGAACTGATTCTTATGATGCTTGCTAGAATATTTTTCTTTGCTTAACATCTTGAAGGGATGGATTTAAGAAATATAGAAAGTGTGAAATCTACTTGAAGTTAAGAATCAATCTGAGCTCTCCTGAGTACATCCTTACAAAGTCTTCCCAGGTATCTTGGCAGCTCCTCATGTAGGGGAGAGATGCTCTGAACTTCGTGGACCTTTTAGTCATGCAACATGCAACACTATAAACTGCAGAAGGAAGAACTTCCAACACTGGGTTGTCCAGCAGGTAATCTGTTACAGCCCAATCAGGAAATGAAGATTTAATAATAAATAAATAAATACCAGTTCTCTCTCCATTTACTCTCCTTATTATCTTTGACTTTGACTGATGATATAAAAGTTGTACAAACATCTCAATCCAAATTGTTTGGAGAGCATTATATAAGTGATGTATCTGAGCTATAGATGGAATATAATGAAAATCCAGCTCAAGTGCTACATTCACTTAAATTTGGCTGCATGAAACCCTGCATAGAAAGCTGTTTATTCACTAAAAGGGAAGTGAACCAAAAGGAAAGTACGTTCTCTTACTTTAGAGCCAATCCATGAAACAGCTACATACTTCAGTATACTCTCTAATGGAAATTCTTTGGGGTCCTGGTACTGTCATTGATAGCAATAATACTGTAGGAAAAAAAAAAAAAAAAAAAAATTGAATATCTATTCAAAAAAGCATGTACACATGTTGCAAGAGAACATAAACTGTTAGAATGGTGTTGCTATTCTAATGGAGAAGGGAGATTAAGAGCCTCATTTCAACTGAGGGGAAAAATCATTGTATTACTTTTATTGTTCATCTGGTCTAAATCCAGATCAACCGATCAAATGTCAGTCAGGACAGCATATGTCTTGTTCACTTACTCACCTAGAATCTGAGAAGGGGGAGAACACATAACTGGTTCCCTAACAAAATAATACCTTTAATTTATTACTGAAGCCACAAATGAAATCTGAATGCTCCATTACTCAATGCTAAATAAATATTTGTTGCTCACCAAACATCATTTATGGTTAAAATAAGTTAAGAGTTGAGGTTTGGGTTTAAACATATTTAAACTATGTCAGAAAAACATCCAGTTTGAATGCAGGTATATTTTTAACATCTCATTTGGAGACCAGAAAGCTGCATAGCAAATGACCGAGAAACCAACAAGATAAACAGCTGCCAAAACATGTTGGCCATTATGACATTAATATTCCAATACAGTAATAAGATTTGGAATTAAAATTTTGTTTGCTGTTAATGTAGATCTGGAAGTTATTGGGAAGTCTGTAATACCATATTGTCTGTTTCTCTAGAGCAGCACACACAGTACTCAGAGTAGCCAGGGAGGAGGAAAAACTCATATTTGTCATTTACATTGTATATTGTATTTATCATTTATATTTCATAATTATCATAACATTATAAAAGAAAGAAAATAAAGAAGATTCCTTATGTAGGGAATAAATGTATAACATATTAATTATTCTGCAGAGGAAAAAGCCACAATTTTATACATAAGGATCTAAAGCTTTTGTGCTTTTTTTTTTTTTTCAGTCAAACACTGAAATTCCACCTTCTATCTGCTAATGTACTAAACCTTACAATGAACACACTGTATATATTTTATGACATGGACTTAGGGTCCAGATGAAAACTTTGAGATTTACATTTCTATCCTGCATTGACCTTTTGGCTTCACTTCTTAATTAAGCAAGGCATGGTAAAGAAAGAGATTATTATGAGGTGGCTGGGTCCCCAGGGTGTTATGAGGTACCAGACACAGTTAAGCTATCTCAAGACAACCATGTTCTCGAGAGTTACTTTATTGCTATTATAAAAAATCTTTATTATGGGGAAAAATATGTATTTTTATGCTAGAAGAAGATGAAGATGACAGTTTAGGATGTTGAACGGTACTTTCAGCTGAGCTTTGTGCCCGCAGAGACTGTAAAACATCGAAGACTGGGCGGCCTTTGATTGGCTCCTTTGGATCCTAACGGGGTAGATTAATCTTTGTAAAATTCATAGTTGGAACATTGTACCATTAACTGGCACTTTCAAGTTATCAAGATACTTTATGAAACTGAAAAAGTCCTATTACACTTGCTAAAAAGGCAACTTTGGGGGTGTGGCTCTCATGAAACCATTTCGTCTCTGGAGTATTAGATACTTTCCAGCGTGCCCCATGCTTGATAAAGCCCCATGATGTAGCTCTTCATCTTATAACCTCTATCAATTTCTTCTCTGTTAATTATACCCTATCTAAGAACCCAATCATACAGCATGCAGAGCTTCCTCAATTTTCTCTCTTTCTTAGTTGGAATTGAGAGCATATTTAAGCCCTTATGGGACCGGGCCTTAACTCCTCATTTTTTTAAGTCAAACTTCTGTTTTTCAAGCATGATATCTTCTTTTTAACCTCCATGATAAATATGTGATGAATGCATAGAAGGAGGTGCCTTCTTGGTGTCTGAGGGGAGTGAAAATAGAAGGTTCCTGCTAGTTTAAAGCCTTCTGCAGTGTCCCTGAGGTCAAAGCATTTGTGTATCTATTTCCCTCGCTGCTGCTCAAAACCAGTCAGAAACAAGCGTATATTTTCAGAGTTTAAAATGTAGTCCAACTTTAAAGAGCTGTTCCAGCAATGCACTGATTACTTTAATGGACTTAGACACTTGAGGTGCTGGTTGTAGTAAAACAGTATGTGTGCCCTGTGGACCAAAGAAAGATATGGAACAGACATATGTCTTTAAGACTAGATATGTACTACGTGACAACACATTGATTTATGCTCACCACTGTTCTGAGGCCAGCTTAGAGATATTTGATTTACAATGGATAGATTGCCTCCTGTTAAATAAAGTCCTGGGTCATTGTTCATAAGCCTGAACCACATACAGCAATCTCAGTGCATTGCTAAAATATTACAGCAGAGTTCATAGCGCCTTATTAAGCTCTGTAGTTCAAAGATTAATAGCTGAAAGGAGAAAAACCTTTGTGCAAACATCTAACAAGCTTCTTAAGCCAATGACAATTAGGCTAGAAAAGTAGTCGAGGACTCTCTGTCAAGAAGCTGGAATAAAAGTGGCACGACTTGGTCAGGAAGAGCTCCAGCTGCCGCGGCCCCCATGCCCAGAGGGATAACGCTTTAGCTTTCAGAGAGAAGGGCAGGCCTTCCTCCAGGATAACAGCCCCGTTTGCCAGGCACCCCTGGCAGACGCTAAGGGTGCTGAGGAAGAACCAGCCATCTCCGGCGCTAGGTGTGCCGTTGCGATGCTTGGACGCACCGGCCCCTCCCAGGGGAGCCCGGCTGGCAGCCGGCAGGTGGCGCTGCTCCCCTCCTCCAGCCGCGCAGCGCCGCGCTGCGGGAAGCGCCATCTTTGGGACGAGACATAAAACCGAGGCCTTGACCAGTTGCAGTTATTAAGGGTCCCATTGCACTTTCCACAAGATTAACTGTGTTAACCTCAGTGTCCTGGCTGATTGCATTCTGTCTTCCTAAATTCCCTCTGTAGTTTCCACTGGACAAGTTAATCTGCACTTCCTGTTTTAGGCGGCTGTGCAACCACGCAGTGTTGGGTCCAACAGTTGCTGCTCCATCCTGGGACGGCCGTGCCTCCGTGGGCAGGCGGTGGATGGCGTATGGCTACACGAGAGCCTGATGGAGGGCATGGCTTCACCCAGTGTTTCCAACCCCGTGGCAGAGCACGGAGGAGGAGTGCGTTCTCCACAATATGCTGGGAATTGCCATTCCGCCAAGGGATGGCAGCGATGATGTGTCATGGCAGCCTTGCCAAGATACGTGGCCCTCCCTTAAGGCAGATGACTGGTGACTGAGGCTGGCCACTCCTCTGCAGCCCTTTCGCTTGACCCAACCTGGGCCTACATTTTCAATTATGTACCAGAGAGACCGAGTGAAAGCAGACAGTGGTTTTGGCACATTTCTAGCTGAGAACCAATTGGTCGTTTTAAACTGGGGCCCAATTCTGAAATTCCCTTCTCCTGTCAGGATCCTTTCCTAAGGCAGGTGGTAGTGATGCATGTGAGATAAGGGGTGCTCTTACAAGCAAGATGTGCAGCAAGATGACACATTGCACGGATCAGCATGGAAAACATGTGGCTTCTGCTTGGGTCTTGGTTTTGAGGTTTGGCAGCTACACTTGAGTATGGGAAATTACATTTTTTCTACCTTTAATTCTTCCTGCTGTTTCAGTTGGATACTTCCTTTGTCACTTCATATCCCAAACTATTGTGTTTTATTGCTGGAAAATGTGTGTTTCATTTCAGTGATTGGGGATTACACACACATGCCATTGAGTGTAATGCAAGGACATTATGTGAATGTAAGGAATTATTATTTTTCTGCTTTCCTAGAGAAAATAAAAGTGATTATTAACATCTTAATAACTAGATGGGGAGTAATATTAGTATTTGAACTCCATGAGAAGCCCGAAATATAGTATGGAAATAATGTGGCTGGGTGATCAGGTATTTAAAATGAGCCAGGTGTCAAGATAGGAAAACTGTAATTATCGTGGAATAAAAGCAAGTTGCTAAAAAATAAAGCACATTTGGTTGTCTGGTTTATACTACATGGCATTTCCACTGAAGATTGTAATTCCTTTTTCTATGTTCCATTCCCCTCGTAGAGAGTGTCCCCTTGGGAAGCGGGGCCCAAGAGCCCTTTCTAGGATGGGACAGGATATTACAGCTTGGTTTGTGCACCAGCATCCTTAATATTTCCTTCCTTTCAGAAGCAAATAGAGCGTACCCTTATCTGAATGCTAATTTCCTAGTTAAAACCCTCCCTTGCTGACAAGGGACTGAAAGAGTTTTAAATCACAGATGTAGAGTATCAAATGCAATAATGCTCTTGCAATAGTGCATTGAAGCCTCAATTAATTAACCCTTGGGCTAAGTAGGCAGGTACATGGTGGTGGCCACAGGCGGTGGATGGATGAGATTTAAATGGGCATCTCATTTCCTCAGCACGGAACATGCCGTTTGGTTCAGAAAGGAGTCATTTTACACACTCGCCTCATTTACGCTCAGCTTTAATCCCTTTAATTCCACCTGAGATCCAAGTAAGAATGGGAAAAGAGAGTGAGGTGCAAAAGGCTACAGACCCAGGCTTTGTTTACATATCCTTCCCTAGGGAACCCCCAGCAGAGCCAGGGCTTCTGGCCTTTTCATCGTGCTGCGGGCATCCAAAGCAGTTGTCATATGGAAATGGTTAAACAGAGATTATACGGAGCTCTTCACGGCAATCCACCCCATTTAGAGCTTGGGAAGAAAGGGGCAGCGAGAGGAGGCTGAGAAAAGGGACTGTGCTTTGCCCCACTGGCTGTGGGGTGCGGCAGGGTGCGCTGACTGTGGGCCAATTTGCAGAGGCTGAGGTGTGTGGACCTCCTGTGACACCATGACAACAGCTGCTGCTTTCCCCTCGATGTCCCATCTGGGTGCACGCTCATGTGTGATGTAAATCATGTTCCGTGGGTGATGTAAGCCTCTGACATCCCTCTGGCTGGCTGTTACGTATGAATTGTGAACGCTTCCCTGCCACATCTCATGGGTAGTGGGCTAACGCCACAGAAACAAAAAAATTCCCCAGTGTTTCCTCTGAAACGCTTAAAATCTTCTGATCAGGCTGTGCTTCTCTTTTGTGCTTGCTTTCTGTGGCTCTCTTAATATGGTGATCTGCTGGCAGGAACTTGTGCCAAAATTTTAAGCAAATGTTGCAGAATATTTATGAATAATGAATTTAGTATTCATTAGCTATTGCAGAGGAAATCTGATATCTCAGCATGGTGCTGCTTCAATCAAGGATATGCAAACATGTGACCACCATGTTACCAGTTAACCCTAATAGGATTTAAAATATCAGGTATTTGCAACAAACTTCATCCAAACAATACTGAGAATTGTTCACGGGAATTTTTCAGTGAATGGCTGAGAATAATGAATCCATTAAAAAAAAAAAAAGAGAGAGAGAGAGAGAGAGAGAGAAGAGAAAGAAAGAAAATCAGAATCTCTTCCTTACCAGCCTTATTACTGAGAATAAAAATGCAAAATATGTCATATTATTCATTACAGTTACATTTTGTTCCCTGCTCTGCTAGAACATCTGTATACAACGTAGTGCTCCTTACCCACCTTAGAGGGTCAGTCTTATTTGCAGGATGCAGCTGGCACACTTGCACAAAATGCTCCACACTGGTGCTCACACCACATGCAGTGCTGCTGCAAGGGTAAATCTAGATCACTTCAGTGTGGCTACATGGGCAGGACGTGGGTGTTTCTCTGGACATTTCTTCATGCCAGCCCAGTTTGTTCACAGCTGGAAGCCACCACAGCCTTACCCACCCACAGCAGAGGAACAAGCTGCCAGCAGCTGAGGCCAAGCATGCTCATCACACCTGTGGGCTGGTGCCATTTTGTGCATCGGGCAGTCAGACATCGCCCAGTCAGCACTGTGAGGTGATGCATGGCTGGGGTGGGGACCTGGGGGGCTGCTGAGGCCTCTGAACCCCCTCCCTACAATGGGACTCTCCATCTCATTTCCCTCCACGCGATTTACCATCTGTGAGCTCGTCTTTAACCTAATAAAAATCATCTCGCTTTTGACTAACAAGAAAAGGAAACAGTGCTCATTGTGGGGTTTGGGGAAAATGGCCTCGCTAATCTGCAGGATGAGAATGGAGTGATTTATAGGCGGATTTAACTGTGGGCCATGATTAGGGGGCTGGTAGTAAGTGCATTAGATGTCTAAGTGTGGCAATAGAGTAAATAGGCGTTTTATTTATCGCAGTGCCAGGGGCCTCTTAGCGGAAGAGCGCTTCTCCAAATTGAAATATAGCAGAGTTTACACTCCTGATTAGGGCTTCAAGCGCAGAGCCCAAGGCTATCAGCGAGCAGAAACAACGCTCGCTGACACCTAATTGTCACTGGATTAATGTGCAAACAGGGACAGCAAACAGCAACAACAAATAACCCGGTGTCAGAGCTGCTGGTGGCAGTGTCCACTAAGTGACTGGGGGCCAAATTGAAGTTTATATCTCAGAATCCGCTGAGATCAATGCATCAGCCTGCTAGGCAGAGCTGAAAATATTTCTCTGTTGCATTGCTGTGCTGTGTTGTAAGAATTTGCATATTGTACAGGTGTGGAGCTAGCTATTGAAAAAAAGAAACGCAGTTCATTTTCATAGCAGGTGTCCCACCCTAGTGCTGTGTATGACCTGTGCATACCACATCTCTTGTACTGGTGTTGGAGGATCCTCCATCCAGAAATCCAAACGCCTCTTTGAATGCCTCCACGTTCTCCCAAATTAATTCCTTGTGAAGCAGTGTGTGTGTGTGTGTGTGTGTGTGAGACTGGCTGCAATAAAAGAGGCAAGGCTTGTAAGGAAAGGTAGTATATTTTATTAGACCAGCTGATATTATCAGAGGAAAGAAGGACAAGCTCACTAGCCCTTCCTTTGATGGTTTCATTAGTGAAATGCTTAATGCATACATGTGAATTTGTATCTCTCTGCACAAGCAACTGCTCTGTTCTTTGAATTGTTAGAGAAGGTATATTTCCTCACCGTTATGTGGGGTTCACAGATACGCCAGTTACTGGTGTGTACATCACGTGAGGCTACATACCATATGTCTGTAAACTAAGCATGAGCAATATTGTTCAATTTATTTCCTTTATGCTTCATAGCCATTCAGGTAATTTATGTGAATAAGGCCTTTTGCTCTATGATCTTGTGACTTTCACTGGCATCTCCATATAAAATTTTACAACCCTGTTTGTGAATCAAATCATTCCCACAACAACTGATTCAATCTGGGTCGCCACCTGTCCGTCTTTGGACTGGAAGAAGCAGTTTGAGCATCTGAGCTCTCTTTTTTTTCACTTCTGGTTTGGCTTGTTTGCTCCAAGATATTTCTACCCAGAATCTCTGTACCGCTAGTAAATTCTTTGGAGATAGGACAGACAGATTAAAAAAAAAAAAAAAAAAAGAAAAAAAAAAAAATCAGTGCTGTCTATTTGTGCCAGCTTCTTTTAAGCAGAGAAATTAATGTCATTTCCTTGGAACAAGCAAAAGGGATTAAAAATGAGACTGAAAACAAATGCAGGAATAGGCTAGCAGCCAAGGAGTTCACATATTCAATCATTTTTCTTCCATAATTAGCTATTTAAGGAGGAAAAGTCACAAATATATGATTTATGTCTCTAAATGTATTTCTAAAGTTCTTAAGTTTTATTGACCATGAAAGTTGGTCTTTCCCTGTGTTAAGAGCTGAAGAAGATATAGAGCTAGCTAGTAGCTCAATGGTGCAAAGTCTTATGATTTAATCTTGACATTTGCAATTTTTTGCTGTAAAATATTACTTTCTTTATTTCAAGACTTTAGTGTAAAACCTCGTAATTTCTTTTAAGCTCCATTTGATTGTCAATTGCACAACTCTCTCCAAAGCTTAAAGCTTATGATTTTCATACACATATGATTTATCCCTTTTGTACCACAATATAATGTACTTTGGAGCAAATTCTCTTTATTGCTCTTGCATCCTCGTCTTTCCTGCCGTGCATCTAGGATTTTTGCGTGCATGTATGAGAGTACTTGGATATGTAAGCTTTGACCTTTCTGCATATTCATTTAGAAACATTTCGACTACCCATCTCTGTGATGGAGCCAGCTGCATATTTGATCCACTGTGTTTAATGATTTCCAGGAAGTAGTGGTCTTGTTTTTGGCATATTTGAAGAAGAAATGGTAGAGGTTTCAATACTGGAAACAGTCCAATAGCTATTTATGCACAGATTATTTCAGAGTTTCAAAGCTTTGCAGGGATAGGGAGAAAAGGTTTATACTGGAAAATTGAAAACATTTCTGATTTGCTCTTACTTCACTTAGAGTAAGAAAATCGTAAAACTGGTTTTGCAACAGGGAAGTCCCAAGTTCATTTTACTAACAATATGCTTGATGAATTCAATGTATTTTTAATCCAAGTGTAAAACTCTAAGGACATCCAAGGTGCTGAGTAGAGCATGAAAATCTAAATTAATGCTCTGCCAGAATGACAGTACTTAAACAACCAAAATATCACCCACAGGCATTAGGCTTTCTGAGAAGTTCATAATCTATATATTGTTATTGTAAAGATTGTGATTTCATGCAGAAAATAATTCACAAATCATAATTAACATAGCTCCCAATAGATGACCAAAGGCTTTAAATATACCTTTTACATTTTGCTGTTTCAAAAAGCTATATAACCCTGTAATAAATAATTACTGCAGAAACATATCACAAAATGACCGTATTGTTCAATATATAAGCAAACACCCATAAATCAAGGGATAGTTTTACTTAAATGCATGTGAAGTTGAGACTGAACGTCTTAATTATGCAAAATCTGCCAGTTAGTACTCTTCAACTGTATAGATCCATGTATGGCCATTCATAGCCTATTTGAAACAGGTTAGAATTGGAAGACACTTCTGGTTTAGGGGGTTGTAAAACATTGCCTGTTTCCTTACTTGGGTGAAACACCTACTAGGGGGAACAGGAATTTTACCTGAACAAGGACTGCACCACCAGCAGCAAAGCACATGTTTTGTCTGAATATTGCTGTTCAGATGAAAACACCTGCCTCTCCCCTAAAATCTGAATAGTACATTGGATGTGAGAACTTGCATCTCCTTCTTTGGAAAAAAAAAAAAAAAGCTGAATGCAGTAGTGAAGGACCTCTCTGCACAGCCCTATCTGCTGATGAAGCCTGCTGCCAGATTCTGTGCAGGCACTGGGCTCCCAGCCAGCACAGCCGACTGCAGGATTGGGGCCTGAATCTATTCCTCACCAACAGAGCTGACTGCAGAATTAAAGCTTTCAGCCACAATTTTCAAGTTGATAACACATGGACACAGCAATCCCACCCACGTGACAGCAATTGCAGCATTCAGGCACTAGATTGTAGGCTCCTCTGGGCAAAGACTTTTCATTTTGTTTGTTTATAAATCATCCAAGTGCATCTATCCCACTCTATGGATGATAATAATAAAACATGCTCATAGCTCCCAGTACAGATGCAGCAAGGAAGTTTTTGGGAGGAATGAGAAAAAAAAGTGTGAAGACAGTAAATTGCATTTAGTTCACTGAACTGTGGAGGAAGGCAAAACAATAAAACCCCAGCTTTAACAAACCCTCAGTGAGACACTGATTGCTCTGTAACAGACATAGTGGTGCCATGCTAACATTTGCTCATTAACTAGTCATGAATTCAAGTTACACATCAAACACTAGTAATGAAGCAAAATGAAAGTAATGCTTTGTCTTTTAGACCAAATACACAGGGGGCTTTAGCATGACTACACAAACATTTTGAACATTACTTTAGTATGTGTGTTTGGGTGAATTTGAGTTGAGGGTTGTTTTAAATTATGACTGGTTTCAAGTAAACCTGATTTTGACAAAAAGGGGATTGGTCTCTAAACAGCACAAGGAAAAAAGTCAACCTATCAAGTGCTAAAAGATTACCAAATGACTGTGCCAAAACTGCCACAATGTCTGAGTGGGCAGAAGTAGGAACACATGCTTGGTGCTGTTGCACATTTGTACACAACAAAGTGCTGTGGCCTACAGCATCAGCATCTCAGCATGGAAGACCTAAATTGCAGTTTCATTTCAGTTAATCAAGTTTTTTGTAGATCTTTGTTTTTCTTAGTTTCTTCTTTTTTGCTTTTCAAGTGCTGGCATGTAAGTCACAACCATGCTCTTTACTAACAAAAGTAATGCCACTGCAGTTAGATGGGTTAATAATGTGAGTTAACGAAGCAGAATTTACTGGTCAGGTTGAACATCCGTTAAAGAAAGTGAGAAACCTATCAATTCAATTACTGCATCCTGTAATGTGCCCTGACATTTTGGCCTAATACAACAAGATGGGATGAGTCAATCAACCCATCATCCCACAGCCACCAACAAGGGGTCCCACTCTGCTTTCACTTCCCATAACCCCTGTTCCCAGCCAGGTATTTCTGCCACTTACCATGCACACTTGGCCCTCCCAAGGCTCCTCTAAGACCTAATTCATCTTGCCAAAGTGGCAGAAAAAAACAGTGAAAAAAAGGGATGATTTTTCTTCTGGGTGAATGACTTGAAATAAAAGGAGGGAAGTCCTGATAAGCAAAGGAGATGCTGCAAGGCAGGTAGTGAGACTACACGGCCATGAGCAATGGGGAGGGGGAGGGAGAGAAAAAAAGTACTAGCAGGGAAGGATTTGCCACACTGGGAACCAGCATAAAATCCAAGTGGCTTAGCTGCTCCTGAAACTGCAGATCTGGGCTGTGACTTTGTGGTATGACTTGTCTGGTGATGACACTGACATAAAGTGCTCCATCAACACAAATGCAAAGTTACTACCAGCTACTGCTAACATTCTCTATGAGTAGTGAATTGGAGGCAATAGTGCACTGCAAGACAAGTGAAAGCATTGTGTTGAAGATAACTGACAGCTTTGTATATTGTGCCTCATTTAGTGGAGTAATTTTATTGAATCTTCTGATGGAAAGGGGAAATAAGGTGTGTAGAAAGTAACTTTGGCATTGCAAAACAGTGGGTGGTTTAGAATGATCAAGGCATTAGTACAGGGCACTCTGAGAACAGCTCAGCTGAATGGTTTATTCCACTGAAACAGCTGGTTTACATAGCACCTTCCATGTTAACATATCCCATGTCAAATCTCAAACAATTCACTCATGTGTTTCCTTTCACATAGGAGAACAGTGTCTAATTGGAGAAAATACAATATTTTTCCTAACCACGTGTATCTGTGAGCATCACCAGATCCCTGAGAACATGTACAGTGAGACTGGGGCTCCAAATGAAACATCCAGTGCTTTAACTGGCAGCATAATGGCTCAAATGATCAGTATCCGTGTTTTCGTTTTAGCATTAGAAGTGCTTATGTTTTTCCAGGAAATTGGAAGCTACATGCAGCAGCAAAACAGCTGTTTTAATGTACGCTTGATTTGGAAATGGACGGGCCACTTATTTGTTTTTAAGTGCATTTTCACTGCCTTTAAAAAACCACTCAAGGACATAATATGTTATTAGTAAAATATCTGTAAAGGCCAATATAAACTTCCCATTGTCTGGAGGGACTAGTATGCCTATTCTCCATGTTAGGTAATGACTGATGCAAACACAAACGAAAATTTATAGAAAAAAATGTGCATGGGAAACTCTGGATTTTGTGTATGTGTAAAGATGAAACTACAAGAGAAAAATAAAAAAGGTGGTGGTTGCTGCTGGTAGTGTGCTGCGGGCCAAGATGCCTTGTATAGCCTGTGTTCTGAACTTCCTTAGTACAGAAGGCTGCTCAAATTGAGGTGGGACATTGCATTCTGAGACTTAGAGTCTCTGGAACCCTTCCTATTAAAAGAAAAGAAACTGCAGTTATAGACATTTCACACTGATGGGGTGTAGTCCTCCTAAAGGGAGTGAAGAAGTCCCAGTGAGACATCTCTGGAAAGTTCCCACCATAGGGAAGATGGACATCTTGGAAAAATTAAATTAATCCTGTAATAGTATATAAATCTGTACAACACTGTCTTTTAAAATATTCCTAACTCTCAGAAGACTTAATCAATATTACACAAATTACAGGACCATTTAAAAGTGTTGATGTGAAGAAAAAGACCATGCTTCTGTCCCTGTGGAACATTAACGATATCAAGACAAGCTGCCTATCCAAAATACGAGTGAAATTACATATCTTCTGCCAAGGTTGATGAAATTATGATGGCTGCATGTCAGTTTTTTTCCTGTTTAAAGGGAAATCTATGGTCAAGTGTGCCTTGAAGTTCTTCAGGTTCATTAACAAGGTCAAAATCAATGTTATTTTACTGTTTGGAATCATTTTTGGCGGAACAATGAAAAGAAACCATAGTAGAAGTAGTCTTAATATAATCATTTTCTTTTCATTGTTCTTTATGGGAAAATAATTTGGCCCGAAATTTAGTGGTCCCATCAGGGAGGTGATATCTTTAAAAAGGTGGTCTGAAGGACAGGTTTTACTGTACTTTAATAGGCTTATAGATTAATATAAATCTTAATATTCATAATCTGTACTATTCCTTTCCTCAATATCTCGTCCATCTATACATCTATTTGTAATGTATGTTTCAAACACAAGTTAGACATGATTTGATTGAATGTACTGATAGTGCTACAGGGATAATCATCTCTAAAAAAGTCAGGAGGTCATAGTTTTCTCTTGAAAACAATTTTACTTCAAGAAGAAAATCAAATACTGGTGCCTTACAGCTGAATGTTCTCTGCATATTTTGAAATATTTGATTGCCTGAAATAAAATATGTCAATTAAACAATGGACATTATTGCAGTAAAGTGCACAATTATCAGCCCAATTTGTATTCCAGTGGAAGGGTACAAATCTGTCGCAGTTTCATGTCACTCAGTGTCAAATCCACTGCTCTGTTTTTACTAGAGCTATTCTGGGTCTGCAGAATTAATCAAATCATTTTAATTTTCAAGCCAGAAATGCATCATCCTAGGCTTCCCATTACAGAAAATCATATAAGGAGTGTGTAAGCCCACTTTTCATACCATGCTTTTTTGGATGACAAAATGCTAGAATGCGTACCAGAAAGATATCTAAGCACTTGAAATATTTGTCTCCAAGGACACCTACAATATTTATTCTAGGTGCGGAACCGTTAAAGGGGAGCTGTTGTCATTTGTTGTTGTTGTCATTAGTTTTTATGTAAGCTGTACGTAGGGAAATTTACAAGTGTCTGCTAATGCCTCTTTGTATTAGCAGAGAACAGCTATAAGCAAATGCTGTTTGTGTGAAGTGATGAGCATTACTTTATAATACCCAGCCATTATCTACTAACTGAAAAATTAGTTGAACTTTGCTAAATTGCATGTACTTATCTACTTTCTGCTGATTAGAGCATGAAATATTTGCATGATTTGAATTGGTATTTACAGAAATTGGGATATTGCATGTCAAATGCCCACAATACATGAAAAAGCAATGCCTGCTATATGGAAGATGCTGAACTGAATCCTGTTTGTATTTAGTGCACACTGCTGTAATGGGCAGGATTATTGTGCAGGTACAGCCCAGTTCAGAGTGTGCCCACAAAGTCTGCTTATATTTTTTCCTGTCACCTTTTAGCTGTGCAGCAGCAAGTGATTAATGTTTTACTTACTGGCTATTATAGAGCTGTTGGTCTGTTTTGACTTCTTTTTAATATGGGCAGCACAGGAAACCACTGCACACTTTCTACTGTGAATACCAAAATGGATTTTATAACAAGTAGGCAAGATAGCCCAGATTTTATCTGCCAACTTAATAGCTGGCTGATCTTGGACTGGATTTTCATGGAAAGAAAAAAAATGCTGGCGAGACGCTGAGAAGCGTTAGCAGAACTTTGCAGTAGAGCTGACCATCTGGAATAATGGACAGTATTGGCTGTCTTCCATTAGAGGGAATCATTCAAAGTCGTAACAGGCAGCGGTCACTAGGGAAAGGGCTGGAGAGAAAGCTAGTCATTCTTTTATATTTGTGTGGAGTATTAGTGAAGATTTATTAAAACACTTGTCTTATTCCTACAATTGACAGTTGTGGTTATTAATACCGTTAGCTATATTTGATAAAGATACTGCTTGCCATATTTCAAAATGGTTTACAATATTATATCAAATACAGCCTCTTTTCCAAGGGATTGCAAAGTTGGGAAGGGAGGGGGAAAGCAAGGTAATAATACAAAGCTTAAAGTGGCACCCAGACAGAACAGGTTTGCTAAATTTTAGTAATCTGAAGGCAAACTGATTTGTCCTTTAGTCATGTGACCCTATGCATAACTGCACGATTTTATGTAAAATTACTTGTCTTCTTTGATTAAAAACTATTATTCATATAACCACACTTTTGGTGGAAAAAAAAAAAAAAAAAACAAACCACTATTTGTTTTTCTGTGATGGTGAAAAATTGTACAATCGAGCTGGCAATTTCCCCAGATAGAATATAATCAGCAGATCTTACTCTGATCCTATACAGTGATGTGAAAATGTAGCTGTTTCATTTTGGTATTTCAGGAGAACAGTAAGCAGCACACATTTATGACAGAAATGCTTTAATAATTTATTTGCTAGTGTTTCTTCATGAATGCATTTCTTTTGTTTTCAGTGATAAAAAAATGAAAAAGTAATAAATGGGAAAGGTATACTGAAAAAAGCTCATATGGTTATGACCCACTTTTGATATTTGTTAAGCATCTGCCCAAGTCTTGAAATACATCCTTACTCATAAAATGCATCCGAGGGGGCAGTCAAGGAATTAAATTCATGTTGATGATATTTTTTAAAGAAACATTTGTAACTTATAAATGCTGGTGACAAATATTGCTGAAATTTTACTTGACAAGTGCAAGAGCACAAGGCTAAGGATGAGTAAAACTCTTCCTAATGGCTCTTACCCTGAATGATTCCTTTCCGAGGGATCGTGAACATCACCACACACACCTCCAATCACACAGACCAAATTCTGCTGTGGTTTATATCCCGAAACCCCACTGGAGACAATGAAGGTGCAAGCCCGTATAGAATTTGGTTCTTTGTATTGCTAACCTTGTCTGATTTTTAATATTTACCTAAGTGTACTGAGTAGGAATCTCTAATTGGTTATTTGGACCATGCTTACAGGAAGTAGGATTTTTCCAGGCTTTCCAATTTTCAAATGTTGCGAAGCATGAAAAAAATATTACATGAATCCTGTCTATTCCAAAAACAAACGCAGTATTTGCTGACAAGGGCACCTGAGGCAAACTTCAGCTCTGCAGTGCAGAATGGTGCGCTTCCCAGGTCCAGCCGAAGGTTTCTGTATGTACACATGCTGTCCCACCCATCCAAGCTGTTGCATAACCAGATGCATTCAGGACTCTTTTCAGTGAGGATGGGGCTAGCACACTGAGCTTCCTGGATATTGTTTGCCTCCTGATGACCCTTTTTGGACCCCTATGGTTGCAGCAGTGCGTGGTTTCTGCTAAATTTTACAGCAGTCTTTTCTCCATCATTGGAGCCTTCTTAATCTCTCTCCGTTCTGGTCGTACCGTTATCTGCTTTCAGTGGTACTCATTTTAAAAGGTTAACAAACGAGAAGCTAAACCAACCATACAAATAACAGCCAAAAGAACAGTTTCCAAAATGTGTTGCTGTAGTGCCATTTCCAATTTAATATTCAGACAGAGTAAAGCTAAAGGCCACCAAACCAGGTGGATGAAATAGTTCTGCATTTTATGACTCATTCTTAAATGAAATCTCTTAAATATTGCTAATGAAGCCAGTTATCATATACAGACCTGTAATGCGCCCTTTCTAAGCGGGTTCAGTTACATTTCCCTGTCTAGCAATTTACCCCAGGCCCCTATTAAATGAATTATCACGGCTCCTAAATCATCTCTGTGGGGGTTTCCGCTAATCCCATCAAGACACTTACACTCCCTTTCTTCCCTCTAGTGACATAATGAATTATTATTTCATGGGGAGCTGTTAAAGGGGCCCCTCTGGAAGAGTTTAATGTGTAACCCTGGGAAGGGGAGGGAGCTGCCTGCCCAGAAAGCCACGGTAGGTACTGCAGCCCCAGGGCTGCCCATGAGCAGTGGGAAAACAAAAGGTGCGGGTACCCGGGCCCCCCACAGCTCCTCTGGGCTGCCCTCACTGCCTCCCCAGCCCTCGGCATGGCCGCTGGCAGCCCTCTCCCCACCGTTCCCACCCTCTGCTCACCCTCCTCGTCAAGACAAGCAAAGGGAGAGCAAATATAAATGTTTTCCTTAACTGGAGGAAGCACCCCGCTCACCAACCACTTGCGGAATCCATTAGGCTAATTTATTAAATGCAATTTGCCTTGTGTGGCTGAACTGAGTAATGATAAAAAACATAAATAGGGGGAAAGGAGCAGCACTGAGCCATAGGCGCTGTGGCCACATGGCCTTGTACACTGCCCCTGACTTGCAACTCTGTCCCTGTGTTACCTTTCCCTTCAGCCACCTCAAAACCTCTGGAGAGGGGTCCAGGGCCCGGAGGAGAAGACACATGAATGGGTTGAGCTCTTTCTCCATTCTAGGTGTACCCAGCCCTGGTGGTGGTAATTAGAAAAAATAGAAGCAGAAGGAGAACACTGAGCAGTAAGAGCGTACTTTGTCAGGAACAGAACTGTAGATATAAGCAAGCATGTTTCTCAGGTAGATAACGTTCAGGCTTGTTCATTCTCTAACTGGACTTCTGCAGATGTTCATCCAACCAATATCATTATTTTCTCTGCACAAAAAGATGTAGCAAAGGTTGATTGTACAATGCCATTTACTGAGTTAAAATGGCACCCAGAGCCCAATATTCATGTACAGGAAATCCTCACTATTCTCGTGATGTCAGCAGAGCATAGCAGGTACTCATGACCTCAGAGCTAGTCCTGGTGATAACAGAGGAGGAGAACATTCACAGGGCTACCAATCAGTTTTACAGTGGGTCTAGAAGGGCTACAGGGAAAGCAGCCCTAAAACAAGTCCCAGTATGCAGATCAGGCTTATTTTGCCTTCACAGTTCATTAATTTTGTGCATATCATGCAATGGCAGAGTGACCATCTGTAGCATGTTTTCCTGAAGAGAAGGAGAAAAGCTTTCGCAGCCAAGACACCTCAGCTACCACTTACTTCTGTAGTCTGGGGGAGATATCCTTGTTCTGTCAGAGCAGCTCTGTGCAGTCTTTTGTCATTTTGCAAAAGCTGAACTCTTACAATTGGTTTGATCCAGTATTGCAAATTTTGCAGATTAAAGATGTTTCTGGTTTGTGCACCAAATTAGACTAGCTAAAATACATGAGAACTCCATGACAGATCTATCTGGTGAATATACACATCAATAGTGGCCAGATACACCTGCTTATGGGAAGCACTGTGACACTCCTCTTTTTGGCAGTCAGCTTTTAGTAACTCAGCTGCATTGGGAGTGTTCTGTAGTTCTGTCAGTCATAAATGTGTCTAACCTGCTTTTTAAAACATACATTCTTGAGGCCTTTCTAACAGTTTGTTTGCAGGCTATGTTCATGTTCTGTGAAATTATACTTCCATTTAAACCTACTGCCTGATTTTTCAGTTGACTGTTTGTCCATCTGTATTCATCTTTCAGCTGTCTCTTTTCCAAGCTGAAATGCCTTTGTATGGAAGACATTCCCTGCCTCTGACCATCCCTTTCACCCTCACTGATATTTGAGGTTCTTCACAATACCTACTTAAAGTGGAATTAATGAAATTCAAGCAAACAGTTTAAAGGTAGAAAGGAGATGAGGTCCTTTGATCGGGTCCACTAAGTACAAATCATGGAATGGTTTGTGTTGGAAGGGACCGTTAAGATCATCTAGTTCCAACCCCCAAATAAATGAGTCCAATGTGTTTTCTGGATATACTCAACATAAATGTTCCTATTTTGATTAACAAAATTGCCAAAAACAAGGGTTAAAGGTCACTCTGGAGACAAAATCTGTGCTCCTCATTGACTCATGCATTTGCAACTTACTCTACAGCTGCCTAACTCAGAAAAAACATTCATTTCCTTCACCAAGCTTGTAAAAGAAGATTGGAATTGTGTGCCATGTACCGAAGGTGTGGAAAATAGTATTTTCTCTGTAATCTTTGGTTGAATAAATACAAATACTCATTTGTTGTTGTTATATATCTGTTGGTAAAATCTGACAGAGGTGCTTGAAACATTATATTTTTAATTTATTATCCATTTCTTTCTCAGAGGACTTCCATTTCCCTAGGTTGTTTGAATCTCTGTTCTAAAGAGTGATAACAAAGTAAAATTAAAATTCAGCCATAACCCATCAGGTTTTGCCGAATCTTAGTCCAGAAAATCATCTATCAACCTTGGAAAATTTAGCTTGATTTTGACCAAAACTTAATGGTTTAAGTTTTCCATTCAAAACTAGATTTTTTGGCTCCACTTGGATACTTACATCAACTTAGACCATACGTAAATTTGGTCTGTGTTTTGTACTTGTGACAAAATCTCAAAGTAGGCATATTTGATATGCTTCCAGCTGAAATTTTGGAAGACTTGCTTCCATCAGGCCAAGTGCATTCTGTAACATTCATAATTTGAAATCAGACAAAAAAATTGCTTCAGAGATCACAGCAGTTCAACTCCATAGGAGATTTGGTGGAACAATGGCCCTGCTTTGAAAAATGACCAACAAAATAGATGTACTTATAGATATTCAAATAGAGAGTAAACAATAAATTGGATTATAACTTTATTAATATTAGTGGTCTGATTGGTATTTTTAAATAAACAAATTGATTAATCATCAATGAGTGTTGTTTAAGTCTGTCCTTACTGATTCAACAGGATCAGAGGCTTGTATTTGGTATACCAAAACTTAAGTCTTTCTAATGTGTTGAACATCTAAGTGGGGGGTCCCATGCCATAATTTTGCTGGTACTGCTGAAGATGGCAAAAGTAGCAGCATCCACCATGGATGAAGGTGGTGACAGGAGCTGCACCAAGAGAAGCCTCAAGCATGTGAGTGTTCTAATTGCTTTTTCTGAGAGGAGTACCTTGTAGGCACTTGCATTTTGGAACTCTGATATGCATCTGGGTGAACTGCCTAATCGTGGTGCTGCCGTGTCTGTCAGTAGGAATAGCTTAAAATAAAATTTAAAAATGTGTTTGTACAGCTAGGAAATATGAAATACCAATTAGTTACTAAACATTTAGAAGCTTGCAAATGTGACTAGAAGCATATCCAGAAAGTGATGAGCTTCCTTTGATAATTTAAACAGCTCATTATTACTATAATTTTCAAGCTGATAGAGAAAAAATATGTATCTTACTTTTCATTATCTGCAGTCATTTCTTCATTTTCAGTCTGAAATAATAGATATGACTTTATTATCATCATTGTTATTGTTATTAAATTCAGTTATTTCAAGAACAGAGATTGCCCAGTTAGCTATAAAGAACATGCTTTTGCCTAAGGCTAGAGCAAAGATTTGACTTTTATTGTAGCTTAGCTGGAATCCAGATTCCTTTTTTTTTTTGGGGGGAAAAAAAAAAGAAAAAGAAGAAAAGAAAAAAAAAAGATCATTGTTGCAGTCTGCAGATGTTTAGGATAATAGAAGGGAAGAACTGATAATATTTTATCTTTTTGATGCATATTTTCACTAACAATTAAGTGCGACTCTGTGATATGAAGTGATATATAACAAGTCAAAAATACTTTGTTTTCTCTGTGAATTGTCCAGGACCTTTGTCACGTGCTGACCCTACACCGCAAAGTGTGCAGTTACAATTCAACATCAAATATTGCCTGGGTAAGCCTGCGTATCAAACTTTGCCCTTGTTTTGTGCATATGAAATGTAAAGTAGATCTGATGCAGATGAGAAAATTCACAGTTCAAAGTTCTGCAACATACATAAAAGGAGAAGCAGGCCTGGTAGCAGCAAACCCTAGGACATTTCAATGTCCCAATGATTTATTACTAGGGCAAGTGGAAACATTGCAGACCACAATATCATTTATCATTTAATTACAGATCTCACTGAAACACATAGTGTCTGACCACACAGTGTGGGACCCTCCCTGTGTATTCCCCCACAAAGTAATGTTGTACGATGTGACAATTGGGGTAATTTAATTGACAGACTTCCTAAAAATCCTGATCAATCACTTTTAAGTTTAGCATTAGACTTCTAGCATGACCAAACTTTCTGTGCTTCCTTTTCAAAATGATAAACCACTTCTCTTCTGCTGTGCTAACTCCACAGGTGGAATTAGAGGTCAGAGCTTGTCAGAATTTCTATTTTTCTTCATAGGGTATTCTAGATAACCAAAGAGGAGAAATGTCTGGGACTCTTGTTTGGTTTCTTTTGAGTGTTATTTTCCTACACTGAAAATTTGTACAGATATTCATCAGTCCCACTGGTATACAAGATTCTAGGAAAACAGGCAGCCCCTGAGTTGTATACAATACGTATGTTTTATTGTCATAAGATCCCTAATTATCTGTGGATCTCAAAATGCCATGACGAATATTGATTGATTAAGACACACAGGACCCCTGAGAGATAAGCAAGTATGATACCCTTTGTTCAGAGATGGAAGTGTGGTGACTTACTCAAGGTCACAAAAGGAGTCTGTGGAAAAGCTGCAAACTCGGGAATTGCGATTCCTCTACAATCCAAAATATTCCACTGGAAAATGTTTTTCAAGATTGGTGACAATTGAGAGAAATCACTGTGTCTGCTGAGGGGTAGAATACTGTGGGATGTAGAAGTTAAACGACTTATTCTTTAAGCTGGCATTAAATTGGGAAAGGTTGAAAGTGAGGGTAAGGGAAGGGTGGTTGTAGTTTGTTTTTGCTTGAGGGATAGGTTAGAATCTGCCTTGGGCAAATCTTATAGGTGTTCAATTTTAGTACTGTTCATTCTTTTAAAATAACTAGTTATTTGAAAGATGCTGATTGCCATATTGTTGATTGTTTTTCCTTAAACTGTGATTTAATATTTATCTATTTTTAAACAGTTTCACACCATTCTCTGCCTCTCAGTCTCCAATCATAATTACTGCTCCTTAGACTAAAAATTTATCTTGCATTAATTTGTGAATTATATTTTTTAGCACTCCCAGGAAATCTGAATTAGGGTCATACCATCAAACTCATTCTCACTGGGAGCAATTCAGTGGAACTTTTGGCTGAATAAATGGCACAGATCTGGGAATTTAATGTCTTCAAAATAGAAAACATCTTCTCCCTCTACGGAATCCTTGCAAACAGCCTTAGTACAGAGGGATTTATTAGCAAATCCTGCCAGCTGAGGGCAGCTACAACATCACACTAATTCTAACCAGACAGTTTTAGAGCAAACTGAAGCCATATTACTTCGTGATTTCCTTCAGAGTCTTAATCTTTAACGTGTTTTCCTCGTCTTCTCCTTGTGCATTAAAACAAAAGAGAACAAACCTTGAAACCGTGTCGGAGGTAAGGTTAGAGAAGCTGGGCAGCGCCCAGCCTGCTGCTCCTCACTGCTGCCCTCTGTCCCAGCCTCAGCAACGTGTTCCCACCAGATCCTGAGCGCAGCTGGTTGCAGTCACGCGGAACCGGATCGAGTCAGTGACTCAGCTGACTATCAAGAACGCTGGTTTCCAAGCAGGTTAGAGAAACAGTTTAACTGTGAGGTCCCAGCGCCGATGCAAGGTGCTCAGCAAGGCAGGACTACCCTATTTAGATGGCAGTGGCCTGGAAAGGGATTAATCCAAACACAAAGCTTTGCTTCATAGCTTCATGTCATACCTGGGACTGGGAGCTCAAGCAATACCAATCAAGAAAACACAGTAAATTTTCCTAAACAAGTGAATTCTGAAATAACAACTACCACCACAGAAATAATGTTTCAGGCTTTTGCAGTCGTGTTCAATCATTTCTGATTCCCTGCTTCTGTGATCCTCTCTTGCAGTCTATATGCCTCAGAAGATCCTGGTGCTGCTAAGTCTAAGGTCTTTCGTTATTCAGAGCACTTTTTTTCTGTTTAGTGGTGTTGTTCTTTTAAGCTGAACTGATTTTGGTCACACAACTTGAGTGTGTGCAGAGAAGCAAAAAAAATCAGCAGTAGATGCAAGCCTACTAGGAAAAGATATTTTTTTGTTGAGTATGAGTCTCTGGTGAACAATCACTGCAGCCATAATTCCAAAACATCCAGTCAGATGAAATACTCAGAATATTATTTGCACGTAAAATGTTACTGTCCTGCAGGAGGCTCATTCAGACTCTGGGAAGCCTCTGCTCCAAGGCAGGGTGGAGTTTCCCAGTGGAGGGGAGCCCCCTCTGGGTCAAGTGCTCATAGCTCCCCTGACGAAGTTCATTTTGTTTTAAGATAGAACGCTAAATTTGGAATATGGTTTCAAAATTATATTAAAATTATCTTTGAAACAGAAAGATAACAGAGGCATAATATAATAAACCATTCTCTTTTGGGGTGCACTGTGTTCACTCATTAGCAGAGATATGCACATAGCAAATGTTTGAAAGACGTGGCTATCTTTAATTTGACTAACTAGATGTTAAATTGCGAGATCATGCTTAAATTGCATGTGATCAAGCCAAAAATCCAAAGATTGGGAAATGGGGCCTGTACCATGCTCATCTCTCTGACTCATGCATTTTGCATTAGTATCCTCTCTGCCTCAGTTTCTTTGTGCAGGAGTTGGAGTGAGCAATACCTACAATTGCTCACCTTTTGGAAGGGTTTGGTATCTCTGTAAGAACGATCTTATACAGTTACATTATTACTTACTTTTGGCAGGATTAGGTTTTATAAATGCAGCTCTGTTTTTACTATCAGAAAACTTAAAACCAGGCTACTTTATTATAGGTGTCTGTAATATTTGTAACGTGCTAGAATTCCTAGGAATAACTACAAAGGTGAATGAAGTAGAATATATTTAACACCAAACATTTGCATCCTTTATTATTGCTGTTTCGAATATATGCCTCTTTTCTTTACCTTACACAAAACACCCCTATTTCCAGTTCCATCACTGCTCTGTTAAGTAATTTGCGAAAAGCTAACAAAGTCTGGCTACATCCTCATAGCGACTGTTTAAACCCATTACTTTCTCTTTTAATCAAATTGCTGTTGTGTCAAAATATACAATTCTTGCCATGAATCTCACTGGCTTGTTACAGTTCACCGGTTGACCTTGAAAATGTTTGCTCTCCTAAGCGTCTTCTCTTCGGCCTCCAGCTAAATTGCTCAAGACCAGGCCTGATCATTTTTCTGTACACAGAGACTTCTCATTAACATAAACAGAGCAGCAAGCTTAACTGCAACAAACAAAAATCAGCATTAGAAAAAGAAAATTCAAGAGATCCCTTGGATGCAGAATGCGTTCTGTAATATTTAGAGTCCTGCTACCTTCAGTCATTTCTGTTAACATTTATATCTTTAATTTTCTGTGGGAATAACCCCTCAACCTCAAAAAGCCATATATTATTTTTGTAGCTGCTTTATTCTTCTTTGGGTTTTTTTTTTTGTTTTTGTTTTTTTGTTTTTGTTTTTTTTTCCCTTAGTTCTATTATTTCCTTTTGAAAATATCTTGAGCCAAGAAGGGACAGTGGACTGGTGTGCAAAAGCCAGTTACTCATTAGCATCAAAGATCTGTGCACATCTTAAATGGGGAGTTAAGTGTCAGGGGCTATTTTCATTGTTTAATGTATTAAAGTAAATAAAAATGTATCTAAGATGTGGACACACAATTAGTTTTGAGTTATTTATCTGGAGTTTGTATGGTTTAGAAAAACTCCATCTTCTTGGCTGATCCTGTCCTAATGCATTTAACTTCAGCCATCAGCTATGATTAAACACCTGCTGTTGTGGGGAAACAAAGCACACTAATCCAATATGTATTTCTGACATCTTAAATATCACCCAGTCCCCTGACATCAGGCACAGCTTTTCAGCGGGATGGAATTCCAGAGCATATTTTTCTAATTTATGGATGGACAATAAATCAAAATTAAGCCTTGGGCAATGAAATATACATCAGTGCAGAATGAACTGACTGCAAACTAGGGCACAGAACAGCAGCGGGGAGAGGGGTGCATTAATGGAGTCCTGAGCTGCAAACGCTGATGTGAAAATTAAGGAAGTTCCTCTCATATTTTATTTACAGAGAACAAAAAGAAAAGGATAGCAGGAACCAAACATAAGCTTTACAGTCTCCTCTCCACACTGCTCTGGGGGGAATTATCCTGCTGATCTGATGTCACCATTTTAAACCGTGACTGCAAAAGGGATTGCCATAGTGGCATTCTGTCTATACAGATCCATTCAGATGCTGAGAGCCCGAAAGTTTAACTGGAATGTAAATTTCTCAGGTCTGCATTCTGCATTGGAGATTCTGTAAAAGCAGTAGGAGGGAAAGTGGAAGAAAGCCAAAGAAGTGTGTGTGTTGGGGATGAAGAAATAGAGAGGAAGGAAAAAGATAAAGAAGGAAGTAAGGGGAAAAAAATGAGAGGAAAAATAAGGAAAAGGTATAGGCATAATCTGTAGTGAAATCCTGACGGCTGTGTATATAGAGAGTCTATATAATTTGTCCTAATCATCAAATCCTTAGATTTGGAAGGTATCTTTAAAGGTCATCTAGTCCAATTCCCCCGCAATGAACAGGGGTATCCACAGCTACAGCAGGCTGCCCAGGGCCTTATCCAACCTCACCTTGAAAGTCTCCAGGAATGGGGCATCCACCACATCTCTGGCCAGCCTGTTCCAGTGCCTCACCACCCTCACTGTAAAAGATTTTTTCCTTATATCCAACCTAGATCTACCTTCTTTGAGCTTGAAGACATTTCCCCTTGTTCTATCAATACAGACCGTGCTAAAGAGTCTGTCCCCTTCTTTCCTGAATCTTCCCTTTAAATATTGAAAGGCAGCTCTCAGGTCACCTTGGAACCTTCCCTTCTGCAGGCTCACCTCTCTCAGCTTGTCCTCGCAGGAGAGATGTTCCATCCCTTGGATCATTTCTCTGGTCCTCCTCTGAACATGCTCCAACAGGTCCATGTCTCACCTATACTGAGGACTCCACATCTAGATGCAGTACTCCAGGTGAGGCCTCAGCAACACAGAGCAGAGGGGCAGAATCACTTCCCTCGCCCTGCTGGCCACACTTCTTTTTGATGCAGCCCAGGATCCTGTTGCCTTTCTGGGCTGTGAGGACTAATCCTGAGGTAGCTGAGTATCAGAGGGCTCATTTTCAGATGACAAAATCCTCAATACTACAGCAAGCAATTTGGAGTTTTACTTTATTCAAATGCAACAATGGCTTTCTCTCCTAAGCTTGATAAATAGCATAGACTTTGTTTTGGCTGAGGAGTAAGGTGTTTTACTTTCTTTAAGCAACAGGAATGGAAAGTATAAAAGAAAACAAACAGGTTTGATGAACCCAAAATACTAACTGTAGAGATTCAGAAAATCCACTAGGTTCAGCCAACCTAAGATTGAATTGCATTGAATGTTGTATTCAGATCAACCTTTATTGCAATATGTAATTATTCTATCAAAAGATAAATGGTGTAGTTTTTCTTACATCCAGATCTCACAGAGTGCATCCAACAGCCACTTGTAGCGTGGGGGACTTTTCTTCATCTGATGTCTTTTGAACATATTATACAGTAAGTGCCTTCCTTAATGTGGTCCCCAGCCTGTTTGTCTTGTTTGCTGGTCCTCAATGAACACGTTGCTGAGAACACCCACTGCATGCTTGTTGAATATGTGGGGAGTCCCATTAGCTTTAGATAATCTACTTTTGCTTAAAACTAACCTGCAGACTGTTGGATATTCCATCCCCAGTCACATCTGGTCAAATAAGAATATAGTGAGCAGTGAAGCACGAGATGCTTAAATCAGGGCTGGGCTCAAACAAGTTCTAAATACTTGCTGCTTGGGTATCTTTTTAATTAGTTTGTCTTTGTGAAGCAGTGTGAGGTTCTTGACCTACAGGGAGTCTAGCATGCAATATGTAATTGTTACTGTTGCTCTCAGCTGGAAGATAATGAACCTGATCATACTTGCTTTGTTTTTAGTTATCCAAAGATACAATGAAAGTAGCACATTTAGACATTTTTTTTCCAAAGTGAGATTGTCACATATGTTAAAAATCCCTGTCTTTGTCCTGTGTTGGATAGTAGTGAGATTTATTTTTTTTTCCTGAAATGAATGGCTGCTTATGTATTTAAATTTAGGATAGATTTTTTTTTTTTTCACTTTATTCCCATTTTGTAAGTTTATCTGTATAACTACCATGCTGAATGTATTTAAGATTGAGAAGTGTATAGTCTGCGATTTCTGTAAAGCTCTTAGGAGTAACTTTTGGAAAGAAAAACACAAGACAAAGCAATAAAACAATTGCCATCTTTTAAAAATAACAAAACAATCAATTTCCTTTCCAGCAGCATCCAGTTGCTGCTAGAATACAGCTACTCAAATGCCATTGTGCTCTTAGAACTTGTAGTTTTGTCCTTTTGTCAAGCATTATCATGTGACAACTCGTTAAGCCTTAGAGCTATTGTATGCTTCACCTGCATCCAGTAAATGATTCCTTAGAGCTTTCTGCAAAGAAACAAAATATGTCAAATAGTTGCATAAGCACATATTAATAGAATAATAAAAAAACAAAGACAACTTTTTTCACCAATCCAGAAGCTTTGTCATTGCTTTTATGTATGGAAAGAAGGAGTTGTAAGGGTTGAATACTTTTCAGAAAAAAAAGTTGGTTTATGGTTGTCAAAAAAATCTCCAGAGTTTTCTTCTAAATGTCTCATGCCACCCAAATTAAAGAAAATATTGTCAGCGAGATTAAAAGCTGCTTCCAAATTATTGTCTGTGCTTTTCCTCTTCACCTTTTCTTTATTGATTAGATCTAGAGATGAAAAAAGCAGACATGCAGTTGGATTTGGGCAGCACACCACAACAATTATTGATTTAACAGTGGAGAAGTTATACTGTCTCCCTATCTCTTCTTCCACATAAAACACTTATATTAGATTCAGCAAAGCATAATTCTTAGCTAAGGATAGAACATCTCTATGTAGCCCGTGGATTCAGCTCTCACCTTCCCCTACCAGTGAAGGATCAAGCACCACTGAGTGTGCCCAGCTTTGCACATCTCTCTCGTTCTTACAAGATGACAGTTCCAGAAGCCACAGATGTCAATTCAGAATGGAGAAAAAATAAAAGAGAAATCAAAATCCTGGTTGAAACACTGGTTTCTTCAGGACTTTCACACCTAGAATATGGTCAGACACCCTTGTCCAGCACTTACTGAGTAAATTTTTGAGAGTAAAATTATGCTATTACTCAGCAGTTTTCTTGATTTTACTATATCCCTCAGAGAGAAAACCTATGCCTTGTGGAGGTGAGGCAGCTGGTTCCCCAGGTTCTCTGAGTTGCTTTGCTCTGGTTTAAAGGCTAATGTCTACACAATTAGATGCTGAATAACCTTCTCATGTTTTCTTTAATGGTATGTGGTTGACTAGGATAATGGATGGAAAATTGCATTAGATTGTTCCTGCCTACTTCTCATTCTCCTATTGACCTGGTCTTGGGATAAGTTAACTCCCCCTTCTAATTTCTGGTTCCCCAGCTATCTCCCCTAGGTGAGGTGCTGTGAACCCTTCTTGAAAAGAACAACAAATAACATTTGTCTTCCTAGTAAATGCAATCTTATTTTCTTCTAAGCAGCAAAAAAAATTCTTAGGACATAAAATTAAGGGTTAAGATTAATGAGGTTAATGTACATAAAGTGTTAAGAATTTTCACTTCTTATGTATCTTTCAAGAAACTTGCTCATAGATTAAAAAATAAAAATAAAAATAGCAGAGTCAGCAAGCTTTTAGCTAGTGGTAGGAGCACTGGTAGTATACAGTCTACATCCTGATCTTGGTTACACTGCTTTGAAAGTGTACATGGACTGAATTGATTTTAATCACACAGTTATTATGGAAACAACAAAGGTGATAATATTGCAGTTCTGTTTTAGCTACTGTATAAAAAAAGTGTTTGTTAGTATATTGTATAGAAATATGGACCAGTAATAAGTGCTACAGAAATGCTTAGATGGACAGAAATGATAAAAGGTCAACTTGTACCATCTCTTTTCATGACCAGAGAAGAATAGTCAAAACAGCAAAAGGTATAACGGAGTGGTTGGACACCAGAAAAGGAGTTTGACAAGGCTGTCACATCTGTTCAATATTTATACAGAAATAACAATGTGTATTGCTGTTGATGGTTACCATAGAGGTATTAGCACTGGCAGAAGGAGATGTAATCTCAACTATGCTGATGACATCCTTATTGCTGTGTCTGTGGTTTCTAGCACTGGTAATGCTAGAAGTGGCTGAAGCCAGTGCAGGTTCAGATGCTGTGTATGACAGTTGACAGCAGCATTACTGAATGGAAATGAACGGGTTGAGCAAGTAAAGGGGTTCTCTTCCTTAAAGCTGACAGAAAAAATGGAATTTGCCACATTCTCACCAGCAAGTAAAAAAAAAAAAAAACAACAAGTTTTCAATGGCCTATCAAGCATGCACAACAATTTGATTCATATTATAATACACACAAACAGAAGCTTTTAGCATCCATTCATTGGCATGAAATCCAGCACTATTAATCAGAATAGTGCAAAATCAATGCTCTTTGTGAAGCCATTCACCATCTTACTGTCAGTTTGATGGGATCTTCAGCAGAGCTTGTGTCTTCTGCTGGCGCACTAGATACAAGTGAAGCCAGGTTTTGTTTGCAAGGACAATAAAATCAAAATAAGCAGAGTCCCAAGATTTAACCGGAAGAGGTGAAGATCAACCTACACAAATGCAGCTACTGTCAAACTGAGTTAAGGCCAGAATGATGACGACAGTATCTCATCCTGAGATGAGAGTGACAACAGATTGAAGGAAGGTGTCTTCCCAGATCTGTAAGCGTTTCCTTCACAGTTACTTGCATTTTATGTTTGGATTTTCTGACAGGCATATTGTGAGGGAAGAAACTGAGATTCACTGGGGCAGATAGCAACTTGCATGTGGATAGAAAAATTCCAGAGCAGTATATGTAAAACAAATCTATTGAGGAGTTCACATGGCTGACAATTAGTAACAAAATGTTCTATTTCAATGCTTTTTTTAATATATTTTTGAACAAATCATATAGAAACATAAGTTCATGTGTTCAAACTGAGGGGTCCAGAAGGCCAATTAATATTTCATCCTGCATTGCACTGTGTGTTGTATAAATGAACAATCCCAAAGAATTTGTAATCATAGCAGTTGTGTAAGTGTGTATGTATCTTTGTAAACATACCTTTATAGACATTAAAGGACTGTTCAATGGATGAAGAGCTGGCTGCAGAATTGAGTCCAGAGAGTGGTGGTCAATGGCTTCACATCTGGATGGAGATGAATGACAAGTGGTGTCCCACAGGGGTCAGTGCTGGGACCAATACTCTTTAATATCTTCATCAATTACACTGACAATTGGGACAAGTGCACCCTCAGCAAGTTTGCTGATGACACCAACCTGTGGAGTGTGGTTGACACAACAGAAGGATGGGATGCAATCCAGAGGAACCTAGACAGGCTGAGCAGTGGGCCCAGGTGAACTTCATGAGGTTCAACAAATCCAAATGTGAGATCTTGCACCTGGGTCGAGGTAATCCTCACTACCAATACAAGCTGGGGGATTGAACAGATTGAGTGCAGCCCTATCAAAAAGGACCTGGGGGAAATGGTGGATGGGAAGCTGGACATGGGAGCAGCCCATAAAGCCAACTGTATCCTGGGCTGCATGAAGAGATGTGGCCAGCAGGGCAAGGGAGCTGATCCTGCCCCTCTACTCTGTTTTGCTGAGGCCTCACCTGGAGCACTGCATCCAGGTGTGGAGTCTTCAGTACAGGAGAGACATGGACCTGCTGGAGCATGTCCAGAGGAGGACCAGAGAAATGATCCAAGGGATGGAACATCTCTCCTGCGAGGACAGGCTGAGAGAGTGGAGCTGTTCAGCCTGGGGAAGAGAAGGTTCCAAGGTGAGTTGGACTAGATGACCTTTAAAGATACCTTCCAACTCTAAGGATTCTGTGATTCGGTGATTTAAAAAAAAAAAAGAGTGAGAGAATGTGTAAGAGTACATTAGCAGTCTGGATTTATTCTGTGTTTTCATAAAAGGGAGGTATAAAACTATTTGAAGCTAAGTTTATTTTGCAGCAATACAGTAAATTTGGAAAGTTTATTAGGGTATGTGAGAACATTTAGACTTGTCGTCTGTTCATGGAAAATCTTTTTGGACTTCCTTCATCATTATCATAAAAATTCTTCTATGTTTTATTCTTCATCTTTCCTACGTTATAAAGCCTGCTCTGAAAGCAGTGCCAAGTATGCTGTTATGCCCACAGTGTCAGGGGCAGCTATTGGTGGTACGGTAATAGAGTTTGAGCCTTCTCACCAATATTCCATGGCATTCTGTTGCTGTATGACAGATGGCAGCAGAGGGGCAGTCTGACAAAACAGCTTCTGACATTGGAGTGTGTGTAAAATAAAGGTGTGTCATTGAACACCTCCACGTGGAGAAAATGCAACCTGCAGGCATTTGCAGATGTTTGCTGAATGTTTTTGGATACTTAATAGTGGATGTGAGCGCAGTGAGACAGTGGGTGATGTATTTCAGCAGTGGTGACAGCAACAGTGGGTCATCTCCACTGGTGCAGATTTTTATAAGCATGGCATTTATGCTCTTTTTAATTGCTGGTTAAAATGCATAGCCAATGGTGGTGACTATGCTGAAAAAATAGTGTTTTGTAGCTGAGAGTTTACTCTATCAAATACTGTTATTGTGCTTTTTGTATCTGTTGCAGTTTCCATGGAAATAAATATGATGCATTACTTTGGAGAAGCCTACATAGAAATTGGGCGATCAATTGGGCAAAAGCTTTGTACATATGGTCTCTTAGCAATATAATTAACAGTACAAGAACTGGAGATGGATTCTCAAAGATAAACATTATTTCTTTGACATGACATGGTATGATGCTTGCTGTCTTAAAAAGGTCTTTGTGTTATTGTCATGAGATAACTTTAACACTGAGATATTGGTCAACAGATCAACTCTACTTTAATCTTGTATCTTTCAGGAAACAATTGTTCCGAAGGCCCCATTGCAAAGTTTTTAGTGCAGGTTTGTTCATGCTTAGTCTCGGCTGAAGCCTGTGACATGGTGGCTTGTGTTTCATGTTATTCTTACTCAAACTGACTAGAATGGGTCTGACTGCACAGAACTTCAGGTAATCATGCTGTTATTACTGTATCAAATGTGAAGGCAGAAACAGACATACCTCCAGATTACCTTTTAGATTATTCTCAAAAATAGTAATTCACACACATATGAAGTTATATGAGAGCTGCTTTATTTTGAAGGAAACGGTTCTAGAAATGTATTGTCTTTTTTAAATCATAATCTGCTTAAGTGGACTTGCTTCTCTAGTAGATGAATAATTGCTTTCATACTTACAAATCTGGATTTTATGTCAATGGCCTACAATTCCGGTATGCCTGGAATTGCTCCTGCTTCCACATGACCACCCTTGCAGCCTGTGTATTGCCTCCTTACTTCCTCTGAATTACAGCCTGCTGTATGTAAGCAAATAAAACCTGTGCCTGTTTCCCTTGGAATACAAGACTGTAAGCTACAGATATCCAGTAAGTACTTCTGAACGCTTCTCTGAACATAGCACAAAGTGAGCATGGTGCAAGCAATCAGTTCCAGGAGGAGCTCTTGGAAATAATGTTTGTGTAAAAGATTACAGTGAAAAAATGGAGGCAACAATAAATACTTTGTGTTCAAATTAAACAGGAAATTTTCACTCACATTTATAGGTTTGTTACTTACTTTATTTTAAACTTCTTAAATTTATTCCTCTCCCTCTTGTTTTGTATTTTGTTGAGTTTTTCCTCTATTGCAACAGATAAATGTAAATAGCGTTATGGTCAGAACCCATTCTGTGTGAATCATCATAATAGTTTTATGTAGCTGAAACCTTTGCGGACTTGTATTTCTCTCTGATAGTTATAGAGCTCTGTTGGTGACTATCGGCTTGAAACCTTTGATTGTATCTACTGCCATACCTATCAGTAAACAGCTGAAGTGGCATAACTGTTGGGATAGCAAATGGTGACAAAAGAGATGGGAACAAGCTATCAGAGCCAGGACAAGTTGTTACTTCTTAATCTGCCTTCATTGCTAACGCAAGGAAGAATGCTGTGGAATAGCCGAAATCAACATTTTTCAGTGTTTCAATTAATTACAAACTCACACATGTAGACACATCCCCATGCAATCAGATAAGCTGCCTTTGGGGCAATGGCTGCCTGAAACATTCCTGCTCTATGAGCACTGGACAGGCTGAAAGGCTTTCTTATCCTCCAGGGTATGTTTCTGAAAATAACTTTCACTGTTGCAGTGTGGTTTGTGATGCACCGGGTTGATGAGATGAGCCTTGATGCTAGGGATCCTTCTGCAAGTTCCACTGGAAATTTTTTTCTGCTGGAACGGTTACCTTCAAAGAAAAAACATTATACGGAAGACAGAGGTAGTGTAGCTGCTAGCTTGTGACTGTAGAAGTGAGCAGGATACCCAAAAGATTTATAGATCGAAATATGTAATTCATTTCTTTGACTAAGTTCCACCTGATTGTTCTACGAGGGACTGTTCTGTATGCAAAATCATAAAAGAAAAGTCCCTGAAACACAGAAAATATACAGGGAAGCAGATAATGGGATGTAAAGGTTCCAGAGAGATAACCATGATTTTGTCTATATATTTTCATTATTATCTATTTCCATTCAATTTAAAGATTTTCATTAAGAAGTATTAACAGATTATTTCATTGTATCGAATTCTTACAATTTTTCCATTTTCTAGTGAATCTGGATATTCATGTTTTAAAATCCTCTTGTAGTAAACCAGAGTTGGCTCCATCAATCTGGTTTAGATTTATAGACAGATTTTCAGGGCAGCAGGTCTTCAAATCCATGGCAAAACAGATTAGATTGAGTCTAATACTACATGAAGCACTACAAGTTTTTCAATTCTACTTATAATAAATTAAATTAGAAAACTAACTCTTTAACAGAGGCCAAGTTTAGGCTTAGTCTCCTAGTTCTGTGAAAATACTTGTATAAACACAGAAAAATCAGAAGTATGTTTCAATCAAGGGAATTAATTTTACATGAAAGAAGTAATGAATTGTTAAAAAAAATGGACTTCGAATAGGAGGAAAGCAATGGGTTGTTTTGAAGTTTTGGTCCTGCAAATGTCCTTTTTAGGTAAGAAAATAAAGAATAGTGCATGATTTGTAGTAATTTGTTAGATTTAGTACTGTATTGAAGATTTATTATGTTTTCAGTGAAGTAAGGCAAAATGATCCTGTGCAGTATGGGCTGGAATAGAGAAAATGATAAGAAAATAATTGATTCTTCATAAGTAGATAAATGAGTGTGTTCGCATTTTGTGTGTTCATTACTTACAGCATTTACACATTTATGAATAAGCATGGTAAATCTGCTCACATGCATTGATTAGCTACATATTCACTTGGTAACTCTTTCTGTCATACTTACCTGTACTCTACTTCTGTCTGTCATGTAAATAATCATATTAGTGTTAATAATCATCCCAGGAGAGTGAGTTAAGGGGTGGAGATAGGCATCAGACAGCTACTGCTGTACGTGGGTGCCTTTCACATACACACAGAGTAAAGGAGGCATGATGACAAGAATGGTCCTTTTTCACACTCGTTTCACACTCGCTCTCTCCAAGACCACCAGACTCCACTGTGCTGTAGCCTGTTAATTGCTCTGATGACCATGGGAGCTACCTATGTAAAACACAATGGCTAATCAAATTTTCCATTACCTCCACAATGCCCAACAGTCCAAAGATGAGCTGTCATCCTACATAAGGCTGGTTGGAATAAAAAGCATCCATCGAGAAAGTAAGGGCTCTGGTGGTATTGTTACCTAGGCATGTGCACTGAAGAATAAAAAAAAGGGGAGTTGTGAATCTGAAATCATTCATTTTGCCGTGGTAGGATTTGGGGTTTCTTTGATAGGCACAGGAAGTTAGTGCGAGGTGGAATTATGTATCAATATGCTTTATAGTCATCTGTAGTCTGACAAGCTGCAAATATTAATGAAAACAGTGAATTTTTGCTATGGATTAAATCTGTGAATAACAGCAGAAGTATTTACATTCATACTTAGGACAGCAGAATAGATAGCTTCCTCATCTACATATATGTATTTGCAGCTCTAACTATGCTCCAGAGCAAGTGAACAGCAAACCGCTCAATGCCTCGAACAAGGGACCGCGGCGTTCTGCAGATAACATCTGAAGACATTTATATCAGAAGAATCTGCAGAATTATATTTTTGTGTTAGACACTTGATTTAATGCTGCTAACATTTTTTTTTTTTTCTGATGAGAACAATTTTTTTATTTCACAATCAGAGTCATCAGTTTAAGTTCATCTAAAAAAAAAACAGGTATTAGCATACTCATTGCTGTGGTGACTTTACTATATCTTAGAGCTGCGGTAAATTAGATTCACATTTCAAGGATTTTACTCCTGTTTAGCAACAGTTGCAATTGTAAAACAGTGGCTTTCCTCAGCAACAATGGTAGATGGCATGAGACAACTTTGTTCTAAAATTTTCTTTAAAAATTTGTTTTTATGCCCCTTAGTAGAAACCTTGAAAAGAGTTAGTACCTTTGTATTCTGCATAAATAGAACAGCACCATGGGATGCAAAGTCAGACACTAACTAATTATGCTATGCAATATACTGTTGTTTTTTTGTGAGACACATTGCTTTGGTCTTCTCTTGTCACGAGGTAAGGTCTTTCCTCATGTAGAGAAATGCAAACTTGCTGCAATCTGTTTTATGGTTGTCTTTTTTGTACTCCGCTACACCTTCTTCCTTGAAATATGTATTGCCTTTAGGTTTACAGAGCACTGGACTGGGCCAGTGACTTGAAGGTCCACTTCCGGGAAGCTCTTTGACTGAATTTTTAAGATAATCTAATAAATTTTAATGGAAGCTGTGTGTTTCAACACACTGTTCTCCTCCAATAATCTCAACTGCAGAAGTGGTGTTGATTATACAATTTTCTGATGAATCATAATATAATGGAAATCCGTGCACATTATTAGGGAAAGTTGTGTCTGCAGAAGAATCTGTAAAGCCACATCCTGCCAGCTTGAGTTCATCGCTTCCATGGGGAAAAGGAAGGGAAGTGTTTTTCTTTGAGATGATTGTATATAGAGAAAGTGTATGGGTGACAGCTCCAGATTTTTAGAAACTCTAACATTTTCTTTTCCTCTACAGTTTCTTTTCGGCAGCAGCAGTTGTTTGTAGCTGTAAATGGCTGAGTCACAGAGGACTGTCTTTCTCAAGCCATTGGACAATAGACAGGTGATCCTACAAAGCATTTTGTTTCCCTTCTGGGACAAAAAGCGTTATAATGAATGTAAGATACTATTATTAAAATTATATCAGTTTTATGTCAATGTCACTGTATTACTGGAAATCAATATCCACATACTTCGGTAACTTCTGTTTGTATATGACAATTTATTAAGTATAAATAAGGAAGTGTCCCTTCAGACCACAAAAAATATCACCTTTAACCTCACAGAGAATACTGCAGATCTGTTCTTCTACAAAGAAAGAGGAATTTTGAGATTAAAAAAGGTCAGCCCCTGTTAAGAACTAACATATGCTGGATGGGATATCTTTTCAAAGCACTTTTTCTGAGGGAGTAAAAAAAAGCTGTTTAAATATTGCATTTATAACATTTAAAATGATATTTCATCATTCCTTTCCCAGAGAATGATAGCGATACTAGAGCAAGTGACAGAAATAACCTTTTAATAAAAGTGAATTTTTATAGTAGGACTGGATGGCTCAGGGTATTAGTAATGGAACATAGAACCTTTCCCTTCTAGCTCATCAGTTCATGTCCATACCTGGCTGGTAAAGACCCAAAATTATTGTCATCAGATGGCTGCTTGGGGGCCCAGAGGAAATGAGTTGGTGGTCGTGGTCCAGTCATTGGCACTAATTGCCATTCTTGTCGACGTCCTCGTTAGACAGGCGTAGAAGCAGCCCTGCCTTAATGAACTATTATATAGGCCTTCCATTATACCCCTACACTCACACATCCGAATGCTTTACAGATATCAGTCAGATTGTCACCACAACACTGCTAGTCAGCAGGGACACACTTACCTGAGCTTGTGGCTGGAGGAGCAGTGCACAGACCCCTCTGCTTAGTAAATGGGGTGCTGGAGACAAAGGTGGCATCTAGACAATGATTTCCTGTTACAACCCGAAGTGCAAAGCCACCTTCCTGCTTCACCTGATGTGAAGGCAGGTGTGTGATGGAAAAAGGGCACTGAAGCTCTGTACCCCTATAATGTTTGCTTGATAAATACTTCCCAGCATTTGTATGCAATTGTGCTTGGGGAAGGTGCTGCTACACAGAAATCTACAGGGTGCTGGCTGGGGCCTGTGTTATTACCATAGATGTATTTTGAATAGCATGCAGAACAAGCTTGCCCAAACGAAATAGAAGCCTGTATTTTTGTGAATAGGATGGTTTGTGACTGATGAGGCTTTTTTTCCCAGTTTGGCATAATAAGCAATTTACTTCCTTACTGATACGGTTATTGTCACAGCTTTTGCACTAGTGTTTGATAGCATTGATTAGTTTGTGCTATGCTAATTTTTAGCACAAGGAGGGAATTGATTTACTTCAAGCTTAGTATATTTTAGCACTGAAGTGGAAATAATTCCATTGAAAATATGGAAAATGAGCAGTCACCTTAACAATTGAATAAATGACTTGACATTTGTGGGGCTAAAGTATTCAATAGATAAGAAGATTTTCATATTAAAAATAAATCATTGGCCTACCTATTATTTAGCTAGGCTTGGAATCGTGAATAAAGGGTCTTCCACAGAAAGAGAGAGAAGAATATTGATTGTGCCTCTGTATATTAAAAAAAAAAAAAAAAAATTAAATGGGTGGCATTTCCCAGTTCCTTATGGAAAAAGTCAGTGCTTTGGTTATGGTCGGAATAACTCAATAATTTCTAAAGCAGTTCTTTTGCCAAGAGGTCGTAGATAATGTGATTCCCTGTTTCTTCTATGGATACTGGGTACAAATTGTCTAATAGGGATTCATATACAAATTATTCACCACTTGGAAGTGTGCTGCCATTCAACTGTGCTGAAAGAAAGTGAAGAAGCCTTATACCAAGCAAGAGGGAAATAACAGAGGAGTGGAATCTGTCTGGGGAAAGAAGAAAAAAGGTTACAGTCATAAAACTCTTATAGCAAAGGCTGCTGGTAGGTCTAGTGGAACAAAACTTGCTGTGAAACAAATATTGCGTATAAATCTTATAAAATTGAGCACACAAAATGTTATAAAAATCTGAAGAAGGCTGTCAGTTCACTATGTATTTGTTTTGCTTTTTATGACTGCTTCTCTACTTAGTACTTTTGTCCACAGGGCCTCACCTCACACAAGGCAGTGCAAACAAATGATGTTGTTTGACTCCATCTATTCACAACATCACTTGTGAAGAAGAAACATGGATGAGGACCATGACTCTGGTCTCAGCCCCACTCACTTCTTTGGGCGTACACAATGAGACAGAGATTGCATCTGCTCTCACACAGCCAGAGGAACAGCATGTATGATCCTCACTTTCTGATTTTTATCTTTGACATGTAAATTGGCACATATCCTCCTGTCACTGGAGTTTTGTAAGGTAAGTTCATCTTTGTTCATAAATTCCGAAGAAAATACCAGAGGATGATACTGTAGCAGAGGAAGCTTGGAGGAAAATTAATAATAGTGTATTCGGTGCTGGGTTTGGATAGTTTATAGTAAATAACATAAGTCAAAGATAAGTGATGGGAATAAAAGAAATAATGAACAACCACACGTTCAGTGCACTGAGACCTCCTGTATAAATAAGTATATGTTACCATATAATTAACATCTGTATCATAGTGCATTTCTATACAGGAGAAAGATTAAATTTACAGAGGAAACCTTTAATCTAGTCTTCTCAGTCATGATCTTATGGCCTGAACATGCTTTTGAGATAAGATATGTTGAAGTGAGAAATTTTCATATCTAATTTTTATACATCATTGTAATATCAACAGCAATAATGTAGAGAAGCTGCTTATCAGTGCCCAACCTCTTCCTGCCCCATTACGGTTAGATATGTTGTGACAGTAAGTTTATTCCAGCACTGACTTTTTCAATGCTACAGCAACAGCAGTAGATCTACTAAGACCCATGACATCTGCTGTATTTTCCCTTGTGCTACAGCAGGGCCATGCTCGCAAAGCAAACCCAGGCTCTTGTGTTCCATGGCACCTTCGGCCTCTGTGCTGCAAACCTGCTTAATGTCCCCTGGCTGAGGCACAAACGCAGCTGTACCGCATACAGCTTGCCCAAAGTCAGGAGGTGTCTGTGAACTCTCATGTGGATGCAGGTTCTTGTGGATGACGCATCACCATTGTAAGGCTCATGGCCTAGCATGCAATTTCTTGAAATTGCTTGTTGTTGCTATAGCAGTGGGAGAAGTCATTTCAAAGGTCTGGAAAGACAGCTACAGTGAGAGAGCTGAGGCTTCATGCTGGAACTGTGGCCAGTTTGTAGTCTTGGGGAAAGGCAGAAGAGCATGGCCTATTCAGAGAGATGGCTCTAGTCACTTAGATAGCTGGGACTCCTCTGCTTCTTTGAAAGCCAGCACTGAAAGGGTTGCAGGAGCCAATGCTGATTGACATTGACATGTCCTGGAACTACCGCAAATTAAGTAATGATTTGGTGGGTTGTTCTTCAAACAGCTGTGTCCTAGCACAGCACTGAAAACCAGGCTATGATTTCTCTTCAGTTTTGGAGGTAGACATTTCTCTAATTGCAGTTTACTCCTTGAACATCATTACAGCTGCCCCATAGTACTCTTTGAAGAGAAAAACAATCTTACAAGACCAGTCTGACTGGATTGTCTGAGGTTACAAGATGTTTCTTGAATGTGAAACACTTCTTACAACTTTTCAGGCAAAAAAATTCCAGATTTAGAGTAAACCATAAGCCAGCTGTGCAGTTTGTCTAATATTGTGGTTTTGCTAATTTTTTCTGTTCTCTTTCCCTCAAGGTGTATTTTCTTTGATAGGAAGTATAACAAATTCACCATAAAAAATGCAAGAACAATTTCATTTGATACATAAAATGGACTGATTTTCAGAAAGTGCTGAACATCTACTCTGAAATTTGGACTGCTTCCAAACATTAAATAGATAGAATTACTAGTCACTTTGAAAAATTAGGCTTAAAATACTATACCATTAAGTTTGTGGCAGATGAGTAATCCAATATTTTAAACATTGGACATAAACTAATACAAATGTAGTAAAGTGTCTTCAAAATGTAGATAAATCTTTTTGCAATATACTATGTGTCTGCTCTAAGATATATGAGAACATGTTGTTGTTTATCCTGTCAAGTTTGTTAATGTCCATATTAAAGGACGTCCAGTTACTTCCTTTGCATGATAAATTCCTAAAAATATAAAAAGATATGAGTCAATGTAATCTTGTCCTTTACTGAGAATAGGAATTTCAACAGTAATGTCATTATGTAAAGGTAAAGTAGTTCTTCCTGAACTGGAAAACTAAGATGTGGTATGTGGCAGAACCTAGTATAAGGGAGATAAAGAACATTTAGTACAGCCAGCCCCAGAAAGGGCCAGATCTTACTAGTGAAGTGATATATCACTTACACCAATCTCATGAGGACTGTAAGTAGAAAGATAAGGCATAAAAATATTTTTATTCATTGCTATGTTTTCTTAACTGCCACCTGGAAGAGAAGATGCAAAACATATTTGGATTGAAGGAACAAGGTAGAAAATTGCACTGGGCACCCACATTGCCAGTGTGGCAGAGGCTACTGGAATATCGTTCTGATTTTCAGATACCTGACAAAGGAATATCTAATGCAAGGGCAAAATGCAGCTCAAAACAAGTGTGACCACAGACATTATTTCAAAGGTGTCTTTGGCATTAAAATACACACAGCTCTTGGGGGGTTAATCATTTTAGGACTGTTTGAGATAGACTTGAGTTGAACAAGAAGGAATTCCAGTCTAAACCAAGATTCTTTCAAGCACCGTGTCTTACATGGAGAGTAAATGACCACAAGTGTAATCAGAACAACCAGAGATTGTCATAGGACAGCTGTAGAACTGTGGAGGAAGAACTGTAACTGTGCCCAGAGAGGTATTAGAAACTTGCTGCACTGACTTATTTGTGTTCGCCAATTTATTACCTGTATTAATCTCCTTCTACATTTTCAGAAAATATATGCTGCACAAAGTCATCTGTTTAAAGTAGAGTAAGCTTAAGGGGGGATGGAGGGGCTATGGAGCCACTGCCAGTGTAGAGAAAGAGAATTCTTTGCTAGTAGATGGCTATTCACCTCTTGCTCAATCATATAAAAAAAAAGTTTTCACATTTTAGTTTCACTAGTTGCAGGCCTAATGCCCCTCTCTTGGGTCACATAATGAGAATTAGAGGCATATTTCTTACCGCAGTGTTGAGAGACCATTTTCTGGCAGTTAATTAATGCTCCATTCTTACCTAGACTCAGAGGAATTTCAGTCTTCTTATTACTTAAAGAATTTTTTTAAATGAAGGCAGCCTTTTTCAGGCAGAAGCTATATCCTTGATACTTGAGGTATTATTGTTTCTTCTTCTATTTCAGATTTCTTCAGATGCTTCTTCACAATGTTAAACTGTTTGAATGACATTGCTTATTCTCTGTAATTTGTGTAAATCTAAGGAATCAAGGAATTTAAGAAATCAAAATGACTTGCAATATTTTTGTGTTTTTTCAAACTCTTATCTATTTCAGTAGTAGAAGGCCAGCTGATGTAAAAGGAAAAGGTAAAGACAAGGAAGAATATGTATGGCAGTGGGAGAAGTCTGATAGTAGTAGATCTGGATACAACTGTATGTAGTCCTTGATATAAAACCCAAGTGACATCATGAGGAGCTGGGGGGAGGACAGTCTGTAACATTAGTTCAGTTTTAATTTAAAGCATGTAAATTTGTTATCATACCAGAGTATTAACAGATGCACAGTAGTAGATCACAGAGGCAACACAGAGTAGAGGTTGCTTTCACATGTTTTATGCCTGTTAATTGCCTGTACTCAGAATGCACAAAAAAGGTGATCGAGGTTATCCTATAGTTTTGGAGTGGGAAACCCATACTGAATGGCCTTGAGAGGCTTGCCATAGGACAGTTGAGCAACTGAGAAATGTGCATTTGAAATTGAGCAATGAGAAAGTGCATTTGAAAAAGGCAGTGTCTCCTGATCACAGCAGAGTCTGGAAGCTCCTGCTTTTCTGGAAGTAGGATGGTTTCGATCCACTGGCACACAACATATTTCCTCCCACTGAGTTTACTGTCAGAGTGCCTCACTGAGTTTCTTCCAGCATGCTTGAGTTCTTATTTGTCAAAGAAAAATGAAGTTTGGCACACCGCCCTTATCTGTTGCCAGTTTCTCACCTAGAGAATTCAGTCCTTTGAAGTCCTTTCATATAGATGAGGCTATATCCACCACCTTCTTTAGATGTAACTGCTCAGAAAAGAAGTCACTCTGCAAAGCATTTTGATTTACATTACTCTCTTTTCAGGTAACTGATGTTACTTGAGCAAGTGATCAGATCAGATGACTTCTAGAGACCTCTTCTAACCTCAGCCATGTATTTGTGTGGTTCTGTGATTTATTCTGTCGCTATGAAAACAGTAAAAGTTTGTGACAGTAAATCCTTGTTAAGGGATAAAGATGTGGGAATTAGGAAACCCTGAGTGCTGATCCAAACCTTAACAACAGTGTATTTTATGGTTTGAGGAAAGTCATTTTGCACCTTGATGAGATTAACCATGTCAGTAATTACAGATATTTCTTCAGAATCTGCGCTACTATTTTGTTGTGTGGATTAACTGATGGTTCTTTGGTGATTTGCGTATGTCAGTAATGTATGAATGCTAAATAGTTATTAAACTCTGTAATTTGCTGCTGGTGCTTACAACACATGGTAAGTACCACTTTCTTTTCCAATGCATAAAGGTTAATAGGCTTTGCTGACGAGTAGACCTTGCCACCATGATAAAACAGCACCTGATGGTCTTCAGACTTGTTTTCCATAGTCTTGGAAGGCATTTAATCAAATCAAGTTGTTCTTAAAAATGCAAACCCTGTCGAACACCAGCATTTTGTATAAAATTTACTGTAAACTTTTTTGTCTGGTCTCTGCTACCCAGATAAAAGAGGTTTTTTTTCTGTGTTTTTGTTTTCTGGCTCAGTGATAGAAAAGAATATGTAAGATGATCTAGTATGTTTTGTGCTATTCATTTTATTTTTTTTAACAAAAATTGTGGAATAGATCTTGCATTATGCATCAACATACCATTCATGTGATGCCTGATTCTTCTCAGATACAAAATGTTTGAGGCTCCAACTTACATACCATTTCCCTATCAATGCCATCATTGTGAAAACAAGCAGCTTATAAGCAGCATATCTCTGAAACTTGCACCATTTCAAGGGGAAAGACCTGGGTGAAAATAAATGGTTATGTTTTCAGCCAGAAATAAATAAGGCATGGACTATGGCTCTCTCATCTACAAGTGAGTTTTATTAAAGAGTTAGAGCAAGCTTTAGTTTACAAGATATTCAGAACCATATGTATGCATTAATTAAAGGAATGTGGAGGAGGAGGAGGGGATCTGAGAAAATAACAAAGCAGCAGTGTATGCGTGCAATGATTTTTCATTCTGTTTCGCTTCAGCTCTGCCCCTGCAACAGAGGATCTAATCAATCTGCCGGCTATTAAGTTTGTTAATTGATAATGCATACTAATTAGGCTGTGCGCAGTTACTTAAGAGACTTTGCTAAGGTGATTGTAGGCACAAGTCCAAATGGAGTTTAAAGTATTCTGTGTGAGGTTAAAACCCATCAACCAGAATAGATGGATTTTATATTATAACAGAAGGCACAACATACCCATAAGTATTTAATGTATTGCACAGTTATCCATTGTTACACGTTCTAAATCTACTGAACAATTAAAAATACAAGAGCAGCCTCCAAAAATCTTAGTGAATTAAGGTATGTGTATGAATATGTAAGCATAGTAAGGAAGAGGAAAACTGTAGTTTGGTATTAAAATACATACTTATATTAATTTTCACACATTGGAACAATAGTATGTAGCTCTGCTGCAGGGGAGGAGCAAGCATAATGAGAACACGGCCTAATCTAGCTTTATGAATGCTTCAATAATAAGCCACGTAAAAATGACATGCCTTTCTGCCCCCATCCAGTAGGGCAATAAACCAGTAGTGGCATAACAGAATGAAAAGCATGTCAACTAACAATTCACAATGTATACATAAAGTCAGAGCTATTGTTTGTATAGTTAACACATCACTACAAACCTTAGAGTTTCCCTTCTATTTTTACTGGTTGTATATGTGCAGTTTGAAGTGTTCCTGACCTTAAGAAAGTCATTTCTTATGTATTAATATTCTTGCCCTCCCTCCCCCACCACCTTCTTTTCTACGCATCATATAAAATGAAAGTTCTTCGCAGTATGAATTTGGAGTTGGCAGGCACTAGTGATGGAGGTAGCAGGCATTTAATTAGTGAGTGAATTGTATTCTCGTGGCGTGACCACTGGACCTAAAATCCAAGCTGTAGTGCTATATTTTAACTATATGAAAATGACCTGGTGCCACAGTTTGGTACCTAGGTGTATAATCAAAGAATATTAAGATGTTATAATTATGAAATAAACAAGAGAGTTAGGCAAAGCAGACTATAATAACACAAAGAGAACAGATAGGACACTTACCCATATCCCAGGCTCACTTATGAAACTCCAGCAGAGCAGATATCCAGAAAAGATCCTTCCCCCCTGGTAGTCAGCTCTTAAATGGGTCTAGGAGAGGTAGAGCCAGGCTCAACCCCTTCCAGCAGCACAGGTGAATTGCCTTCACCTGTGCTCCTGTGGCTGACTCATTGCAGGTGATCAGTCAGAGGTTCGGGCCGTGACTCAGCAGTTCCCATACACTAGGAAACTATTTTGAAGAACTAAGTAGTTAAAAAACAAAAGAAAAAGCAAAAAGGTTCTTTGAGGTATGTCATGCTGAAAGAAGAATTATTCCAGTAAAGATTTTTTATTATCTGCATGCAGACTATAGACACATTTAGGGCAACTAGATGACTGTATCAATAAAAATGCAACTTTTCTATATCTAAAGAAAGATGCAAGAAAGATGATGATAGCATAACTGTAGAAATTCTTATGAATCTGACACTGGAGATGATGGGGACCAGATTTGTTTATCCCAACACAAGCACTTTTCTCAGGCGCTTAAATTGAGCTTTTTGAAACTGGGGGGCCTCCTCTGCCTTAATGGGGAAAGATGGGCACTTACAGAAAGTAATTCTGACCACCTAAGGTTAGAATTACTCTCAGGAGGTTCCTTTTGCTCCGTGGGTCTTAGAGCATTCTAGAGGAGGATGTGATTTCTGATGCACCAAAAAGTGTCTAACGTGAGAGTCTAAAGGAAGGCTGGGTGGATCCATATTGACCACTTTTGCCTGTTTCCAAAGAGCAAAAATGATTCAGGGACAATAGCCGCATCTATCTATCTATATACAGTATAAACATAAGAGAAATTACACCACTGCTCACTGCTTGTATGGTGACCTCACATGTCAGCAACAAATATATGTTCTGAAGAAGTCTATCTTACACCAGCAATAAGCTGATCACTGGTAATTATGAAAGAAGCTAGATGAATAACTTTATTGATTAGCTCTGAAGGGGAGCCTGCAGCAAGGTACAGCATGGGCTCTTATATTTTGATGTGTGGTTGAAACACTCAGAGTTCGCTTAGCCATTGAACAGCCTGCTTTAAAGGCTGCCCTCTGAACAAAATAAAAGGACAGGACAGGTTAAATCATGCTATGCTTCTTCGAGAGACCTGCCTGTTCCAGGAATATTGCACCTGCATTATTGAAGAGGATTCTGCTGTGACGTCTCTCTTTAGTGCACATCAGTGAGATTTTAGCCCATAATGTCAACTAAAACGAAGCAAATAGTAGGAAAAATGTTCCGCGAATATTTGCTCAAAGTGGAAAGTGGATTTCAATTAGACGATGTTTGCAATGCTTTCACGTTTTCTTTCCAGGAACACTTGAGTGCTCAAGCTTTATTAGTATGAATAACTCATGAAAAAGTGAATGCGAGCTCAAATATTCACCAAAAGCAGATTTTGAAGAGAAAATTCACTCAAGAAGTGTGTGACTAATTTTGAATAAGAAGTACATCTGAGAATTTTACAGTGCTACTATCTCTTTGTGGGCAGTTTGCAAAGAGAAATAAAGGTAATATCTGTAGAATAATTTTCAGCAAATAAAATGTTCACTCAGCTCTAATGTAGAAAACCTCCCACTGCCACAGTCATTTCTGAAAGGATAATATTCAGTGTTCCTGGTTTGTTACGAGACGAAATTTTCTAGCACCTAAGACTCCCATGGACTCAAATAAAATTTGAGATTGTTTGGTACCCTCAGAACTGAATCCTTGATCGCTAATTCTAGCTATTTTCTATATATTTTCTTGCTGTAGTTATTATAGGTTTACACTTTTAGAAAATTGCGTCTACTCTCTCACTTGTGTCAGAGAATTTTTCTTGATGAGTCAGATGAAATGTACAAAGTTAATTTTTTGTTGTTGTTGTTGTGTATATTTTTTACATTATGCACTTCTTTACTGTATTCTGTAGAACTGTATTTAAGATTAAACAGATGCATTCTTAAAGATATAAATGTCTGCATGAACTTGCTGGACTGTAGTGTCACAACTCAGTATGGGTTGACATTTTGTTTCAGCGGGAGTCCTTAGAGTTCAAGAAACTATTCAGTATAAGCAAGAGTATAATCCTCTGGTTTTAATCAAAATATAAATATTGCAGCTAAGGGCAGAGAATTTAGAAATGAGAGCAGCTTCACAGGATATATAATATTGATAGTAATTCTACACCACGAGGAAATCAGATCACGTCTGAATATGAATTTTCAGAATTTCCCCTCTCCACCACATCAACTGCTTGTTTTTACTCTCTCGCTTTCTTTCTGATTCCTCCTATCCTCTTTCACAAGGGGAGAAGGAATGTTATTGCCATCTCCTACTGCTAACACTGATATAGAAGGTACGACAAGGCGCTTCTCATCTCTGCATGTCGTGCTCCTCCATCTTTATACAGAACCAAAAGAAAAGAATGAAAAAAATAACCAAAATTATACAGAGAAGAGTATTCTGTCTTTCACTAAATACCATGCACAAAGAAAAATTATCAGCGTTCAGTTTACTGCTCCTGTGTGAACTAAATTATGTGGACTTAAAAATGCAAAGATGAAGATGAATGAAACTATCTCTTGCTTAGCAATCAAGTATAAAATAAACATTTGCCTAAAATGATTGCTGTTGCTTAATATGTTTTACAAGAAATAAGATACTCTATTGTAACATTTCTCAGAATATGTAGTGCTTTGTTTTTCTACGGTACTATTTTGCTGATCATTAAAATATGAAAATGGATCCTTTTTGCCAGTTCAACAGCAATTTCTTTATATAAAATATGCTTTTAAATAGAATAAGAAAGGATGTATTAAATTGGTTAAAGAACAAACCATTAGTGAGCCTCAGAGAAAAAAAAAAAAATCTGCATGTGTGAAAACAAGAAGGGAAGAGTACTATGCACATAGTAATTATTGTAATTCATCAAATCACAGCATATCTACTAGCATTGAAATTATATTACCTAAAGAGCAGAGACATTCGACATAGCCTGAAAAATTCTCTACTGCGCTATAGTATGAGATACAAATAACTCATTTATATCCCACCTGAAGCACATATATGTGATCTCTCTGAAGGCTGTGTCATGTAATTTGAGGTAGACTCTTCCAAGGAGAAAATCAGAAAGGAACAATTTGTATCTCATACCTTAATGATTTAAAATGTAATGATCATACTAAAACTTGTATATTTTGATAACTTTTGATTATAATATGTTTAAGTAAGCATGAAATAATGAATAACCTTCAGTTCTGCAACTTTTTGTGTGCAGCTGTTTTCCTCTGAAGATTTACTGATCAGAGTAACTCATAGAATGTGCTATTATTAGTTACTAAAAAGGACCTTCTCCTCCTTTATCAAAAGGTTATTAACTTTAATAATTTTTAGTCCACCAAAAGCTGCAACAAAATTGACCTCCATCTTAAATTTTCATGCTTGTTAACATGTTTCTTTAAATGACATTTGGAAAATTCCTTCTTCCAATGAATAAACCAGTCTTCAATTCTGTCAGTTGTAATAGAAATTCATTGGGTTTTTTACCTTTATAAAAAAGCGGCAGGAAAGATAAAAGTATATGCAATAACTTTGTATAATGTCATTCAGATATATGAACTATTAAAGTGGACGTGTGCCACAAAATGTATTTTATATGCAGATGTGTATGTCTCTCACAACTCAACCTCCTGCATCAGATGAACTTCAATCCCCGTGTTTCTCACTTAAAGCCTGAGGTAAAATGGAATTGAAGACTTTGCTTTCTATTTTGCTGTTCATTAATAGTTTCAGTTTACCTCTTGCTTTTGTGATTTTGTAAAGGAAGTCATTGCCTTCAGTAGGGTTTCTCCTGATTTATATCAGTATGAGTAAAAACTCATATTGGCTCTTTTCTCTCACTGAAGATGTTGCCCATGAGATATGTCAGCATAATGACTCAGGAAAATGAAGTCATAGACCAGACAAGCCTCCCAGAGAATGAGTGGCCTTGCACACTTGACTGGTCCCCACATCAGTGTGGCAGCTGATCCTTCCGTGACGAGGGCTACCTGGGGAGGTGCCTGACATCCTCTGTGCCCACTCAATCTGTTCTCTGTGGCAACAGGGGTGATAACTGTTTTGTGGACATTTGTCCTCAAAGAGAACATTTCTCATACCAATAAGCTCTTCACTTACAGTAACTGCAAACTTTTAGATTTTTTTGTGTGTGTGCTCCAGATAAAAGACCTCATGTCCCAGTAAAACACTGGGAGACTAATTTGGTTTCCTTTTCTCAACTATCTGAACAGAGTATTGGTATCTGCCTACATAATCAAAGAAACAGCATATAGAGATTTATTTCACGGTGGGACTTGTGCCACAAAACTGTAAAGCAGTTTGTTGAAGATCATTTGTCAAGTTTTAAGTCATAACTGGTTGCTAATAAGGGACATTAAGAACGAGGAAAAAGAACATCTGATTAATAGCTTTACCTTTAAACACAATTATATAAAAAATTATTAAAACTTTATACAGTCAATAGTTTTGAAAGATGAATTTGGCCAGTTATATTCCTTGCTTAAAATGTAACAACGACACCTGGAATTATAACGTCCTTTGCACTGTGGATGTCATATTACGTTTTTTGGTGTTTACGTCAATTTAGTATTTCACGTATTATTAATAATTCCTCATTACATAAAATTATTACTAAACTGGCAATTAAGTGAATGTGAAGGATCCATATGCTAAAGTGTTTGTAACATTTCAATTATGAACTTCACATCAGATGTCTTCCAGTGTACATCAATAACATTAATGAACAATCTTTTTGCCAAAGTCACCCAAATGAGCTGTGCTACTGTATTACGTTTTCACAGAGTCTTGGCTACATCTTCATAAATATTTGGATATCGGCTTCAGGAGGAATCAGGAAATCTCCTTTCCAGCACTATAGCAAAAAAAAAAAAAAAAAAAAAAAAAAAAAGGTTTCTTCATATTCCAGGCATAAGCATTTCTCCTAATGGCAAATTCCTTTTCAACCCGTCTTAATCAACTTGATTTTATGCTTGGTGTTTTTCTATGCATTTATTATTCCTCCTCATGATTTAAACTAAAAAAAATCTCCTAAGTCAAGTCAAGGATATTTTCCTCCTCACCGTTACTTGCAAAGACAGGTCTATTCTTCTAAAGTAAACCAAATATTGCTCAGACAGCAGCCTGGACAACTTGTGTACTGTGGATCATAATAGTATTTTATATTTCATACTTCTAATCTGTGGACCACTTAGATTAACTGTCAATGTCTCTGTGAAAGAATAAATGAAATATTATTTGAAAGACAAAGATTCAGAAAAGTAATAACTGAATAAAGGCAACACCACCAGCACAGGACTCTGCTGTGCATTTACCCTACTAAAGACATCAAGAATGCTGCAGAAAAGAAAAGCATATTAGTAAGATAAGCTAACTTTAGAAACATTCTTCCCTTCATCCATAGCTTCCTGGTTTAGTCCACCATTTGTTCCTCTTTCACTCTGTATGAGAGGGACAGTGCAACCACCTTCGTGGCTTGCCTTCCTGTATTGCAGATGTTTGACCAGAGGTCATTACCAATACTGATAAGGCACAAGATATGTGGTTTTCCTGCTTACTCCTCTTTCAAAATAAAATACATATGTATCCTGCCACTACTACTGCAGTGGGCAAAAAGATGAGATAGACAAATTATAGAGGATTTGTTCAGAGATGTTCAGATCCAAAAGACTTGACTGTTACAGTAGCAGGCTCTTGTAATGCTTCTGTGATAAGAGATAGCAGCAAGTTGAGAAGCAGTAATATCTAATTTATCCCAACAACTGAAGACAGGCAAATTTGAGATTACTTCTCCTTGACTTATCATGCTTGAGTGAGGTCTCTAACCAGGGCTCAATACAGAAAAATGGAATACATTTATTTTTTGATTGAGAGTTTTAAGATCTTCATAGAATCATAGAATGGCATGGGTTGAAAAGGACCACAATAATCATCTAGTTTCAATCCCTCTGCTGTCTGCAGGGTGGCCAACCACCAAAACAGGCTGCCCAGAGCCACATCCAGCCTGGCTTTGAATGCCTGCAGGGATGGGGCATCCACAACCTCTCTGGGCAACTTGTCTCAGTGTCACCACTTTCTGTGTGAAAAACTTCCTCCTAACATCTAACCTAAACCTCCCCTCAGTCTCAGTTTAAAATCACTCCCCCTTGTCCTATCACTGTCCACTCACATTGACAGCCATTTCCCCTCCTGTTTATAAGCTCCCTTCAAGTACTGGAAGGCCACAATGAGGTCTCCCCAGAACCTTCTCTTCTCCAGTCTAAACAAGCCCAGTTCCCTCAGCCTTTCTTCATAGGAGAGGTGCTCCAGCCCTCTGATCCTCTTAGTGGCCCTCCTCTGGACTCACTCAAAGAGCTCCATGTGCTTCCTGTGCTGGGGGCCCCAGACCTGGATGCAGTACTGCAGATGGGGCCTCACAAGAGCTGAGTAGAGGGAGACAATCACCTCCCTCTCCCTGCTGGCCACCCCTTTTTTAATGCAGCCCAGAACACAGTTGGCCTTCTGGACTGCAAGCACACACTGCTGGCTCATGTCCAGCTTCTTTTCTACGAGGATCCCCAAGTCCTTCTGTGCAGGGCTGATCTCAAGGTGATCTTCCCCCAGCCTGTATAAATACCTGGGATTTCCCTGGCCCAAATCCAGCACTTTGCATTTAGTAAGGCCTCCCATCACTGCAATCAAATTGTGTTCATTGCATATGCAATTTATTCCTTTTCATCTCTTACCAAAAGCATATGCAAAGGCAGGGTCAACCATCTCACACAGCTATCCAAAAGCCTATACCACGCTGACATTATGTGGTACAATCGCACTGAGTCTCTTAGCACAAAGACACTTCATTCCACCTCTTTTCTATTTGCAGACAAGTCTGTTCTTTGAAAAGAAATCAAATATTACTTTAACAATCTTACAGAAATGTGGAGTTGAACAAAATAGATGGGATCTGGGGAAGAATGCTTTTCCAAATTATTAAGGTGAGAGGTTGAGAGAAGGAAATTTTGTTTCTCCCCAAGGCTAAAAAACTGCAGTAGCCATTCACTCTGCATATAATGTTTTTTCTTATCTTAAGCTATAATTTTGACAATTAGAGAAATATTCTGCCTTTATCAACAAGGCTTCACAGAATACTACATCTACAAGTACCTGTTTGCTTGGAGAAGACAATTCACTTTCAGGAAAATATTTTGGACAGAATTTCCAGTAGTAGATAGAGAATGTAAATGCCTCTAATCTTAGATACCTAGTCTATTATTTCTAATTCTTCCTGACTGGTTTGTTAGGAGGCAGTGGAAAACATTTATTTTTATCTCTTTTTAAGCTTGCTTCTGTTGAGAACTCTGAAAAAATTGTATACAAAATTACTCATGACTTCAACTCTTTTCTGGTTTCCTCAGAAGATTAATTAGGTAAAGAATTTTATATAAGCATTTCTCTGGATGTGATATCAGAAATCACAATGTGTCTTTTTTAAAAAGACAGTGTGGATTTGGAGACTGATCTGGATTTTGGGTCGTCTTAATGGTGCACTTTTGTTGTCAGAGCTGCTGACCAGAATGGATATCCACTCTGTCAAAAATCTTCCAGCGTGTCTTTCTCAAACAGCTGAATTTTCTTGGTTGCAGCTGGCATTACTATTCTTCGTAGTTTGTGAAAGGGGGAAAGGGCAAATCAAGAGAGTTCACCTAGAGGATATTTGATGCTTGCACATATCCCAACTGTTTCGTTCTCCTCAATATCCCATTGCATCCTTCCTCTTTCTTTGCCTTTCACCTACCAACTTCTCACACAGACACACATTCATACATTGATATGCCCTCCAGCTTTTCTCCCTTGTGATCATCTACTTCTCAGCTGTGCTGTCACTTTCCTCCTTGTAAAATCTCTTTCTCTGCTGAAAACATCTTCTCCTTTACTTTTGTCCTCTCTCAAGTGGCCTGGACCAGTCCAATTTCTTTTGGCTTCAAACCCCGCATCTGCCCTATAACTGCCTACAGAATTTTTTCCTCAATCTCTTTTTTTCCTCCCTCCAGTACCTTCATATCCAATACAACATCTATGTCATTTGTAGCAATTTGATGCAATATAATCTGTCATGTCTTATGAATGAAGTGTGAACATGTGAATAAGAGCAAGAGAAAAGAGGCATATTTGGGATTTTTATTTATTTAACTGTGAATAGAAGTATCCCTAAGGAAAAGGAGAGTGGTTTTAAAATGACCTCAAAATATTGTCTGTGTGGTTGTGGTATTCTTACTTTGTGCTACTGTGTGAAAGGTATCATCAGAGATATGATCTAGAAATTAGGCTGATAGAGACTTGAGTATAATCAGTATGTTACTTTTAGAATTAAGTTACTGAAAAAATGACATCAATTTCTGATAGTTTAGTAAAAGATATGGACTTGTTAGAGCAGGTCAGCATTTCTGTTCTGATTAAAAATTGAAGACAAGACTTTGACCAGAGACACAAATTAGTCCATCTAAGAAATTAGTGTTATGTTATGCTGTATTGGAGTTTCATGATCATGTTTTTCATTGTTAATTGGCCCTTGCATGGGACATGATGCACCAGGAGCTCTCTTCCCAGCAGAGAAAGGCATCCTGGACTATTATGTACTAAGGAGGACATATGGCAAAAGAGTCCAATCCTGAAGAACAAGTAGGCCATTTATCAGCTGAGTGGGCCTGGAGTATTCTGGTTTTTGAGCTGATATTTTTGGGTTGTCAGATATGGAGTTTCTAAATTAGAATTTAAATCTTTTCATAGAGCACAGTTGTTGTGACCTGTCATTTTATTTATTAAAAAACAAACAAACAAACAAAAAAATTTACCATTGAGTATATTTTTAGAAATATTTTTTCAAAAGTCCACTATTTTGTCTTTAAGTTTTTTTGTTTTTTTTTTTTTTAATTGAGGCTAGGAATACAAGGGCTTTAAATAGGGTAAATATTTTGCTGGCATCATAGCTTCTAACTGAATGGAATAATGGAATGTAGCATAACATTAAGAACTTCGGTATAGGATATTTTTATAAAGGGGAAGGGGAAGGGGAAAGGAGGAAGGAAGGGAAGAAGGGAGGGAGGGAGGGAGGGAGGGAGGGAGGAAGAAGGAAGGAAGGAAGGAAGGAAGGAAGGAAGGAAGGAAGGAAGGAAGGAAGGAAGGAAGGAAGGAAGGAAGGAAGGAAGGAAGGAAGGAAGGAAGGAAGGAAGGAAGGAAGGAAGGAAGGAAGGAAGGAAGGAAGGAAGGAAGGAAGGAAGGAGGAGAAAAATACAAGTTAAAAAGAAGGAGAGGGGAGGGGAGGGGAGGGGAGGGGAGGGGAGGCAGAATTCTACACTTATAGGTAATTCTACTACTTCATTAAAGTGAATCTGCTCCTGATCTAATTTTTGTTCTTTCTGTGTACTTCCAGATAGTAATCAAACATAATCTTATTCTTTACACTTTGCCACTCTTTGATGACAGACTGATGAAAATGCATAAAGTAGGTTGTCACATAAACACACACACAAAAATGCGTAAGGTGTTTTTTCCTAAACAAAAGCAGTCCTTCTTCTCACTTCCCCTACAGATTTCACCACCATCAAACATGAAAATGAGAAAGTGTGTGGCAAGCGTCCATGGCTTTTCTGACTGCCAATAACCTATTCATGGCAAATTGTATAAGAAAAAATACTTATGGAATTCTTCCAGGTCCATATTTTTTTAAATAAGAAAATATTCGTAGTTCATACAAGACTCTGATGTTTTCTTTAGAAGCAAGGTAAACCACAAAGCCTTTGAATCTGCAAGAGATAAAGAGATGAAGACAGCATTTCTGTCTTATCCTGTATGTGTTTCAATATTATGTTCTCTTTTTTAATCTTCAATTTCTTTCTCCATTAAAAATAAAAAGATTTTAAAAAGTCTTTGTTTTGAAAAATTCTTGCCTTGATTGAGAGATTCATCCCATTTTCTGACTCTGTGAATAATATACTATTCTCAGAAAAAAAACTGTGAGAAATGTGCCTTTAGCTTGCTAAAAATACGACTAAATAGTTCACTGCTGGTTAAGTCTAATCAGCTCCACGATGCTGAATGTCCTATTTGCTTCTTCATCTGTCTCAAATACCACTTTCATTCTATTTTCTTCTGTTATTTTTTATTTGAATCTATACATTGTTGCTGAAATTTAATACCTCAAATTATGTAGCATCTTGGACTCCCCCCCAAAAACAACCTTGGACACCAGAGTGCAAGTTCTGAGACACCAGTCTACAACAAAAACAGAAGCATATAGTATTCAGGAAGGATACAGACTGGATAACAGATTAATTGGAACAAGAACAGGGAAGTGTAATATTGATGGGTATGATAAGATATCAGCTCAACCATTAGCAGTTTGTGCACAGTCAATTTCGTTTGTTGGCATCCCAGCACAATAGAGCTTTAGGGTGCAATTTGAGGGTAAATGAGCAGTGTCCAGTATCCAGAAAAAGAGCTAGATGAAGCTCTGATTTAGCCATGCTGAGCATGGCCAAAGTGACTTCCATGTAGAAGGACTCTGTAGGTGGTGTGAGAAGTTGCACAAAGATACACCGTTGCACTGTTTGTGGCTCTAGCGGTAACATTCTCCCTAGGAGTTGGGGCTTTAAGATGTGGTGTTGGATGGACGCACTGGCTTCCACCAGTGCTCACCTGGATGTCTCTGCAGTAGTCTTTGCTGTGGGACTTGGATATGCATATTTTTTTTTAGGTGCTTGACCACAGGTCTCAAAGAAAGGTTTGGTTTATGCGCTATTGACCAGAAGCTGCCTGTTGAGTTTATGTAGGAAGATATTCTTTAGTTGAGCTCTCCTATTTATCCCCAAACATCTCAAAAGCATGATTTTATGGTAAAATTTGCAAATAGGCTATTTAAACTGTGTGGACAAATCTCTCAGTTTCTGAGAACTAATGGATCTCATCTCTTTTTTTTCTTGCTTTGTCTTTTCTTTTCTTTGTCTTTTTCTTTCCTTTGATTTTGATTTTGCTTTCCTCTCTCTGATCTATTTATGATCTTATTCACCAAAAAAATCACTCAGAACACTGAAAAGACTATTGATAGAGTGAGGGCAGCTACTACTGATTTTCAGTCTTAATTTCCTTTGAAAACCAGCACTAATTTTATGTTCAATTATAATGTCCAAAACTGGATACTTCCCAGGTGCTTTGACATAAATGCTTGTATTTATGTAGCCCTGTCACACAACAGGATCCTTCAGATCTTCTCCACTATTCCAGCAGGCCAAGATGAGAATTTAATCAATGAGAATCAATTCATAGCCCAGCTTCTCTGCAATCTCTTTTTCAGTATATCTGATGCAAGAATGGTTTGTCTTTATAAAATGCGATCCTCATCTCCTGGAGCTGCTGGGTGGAGGACCAGAGCTGCTTCTTTACTGTTGCTACAGAGTGTTTTGACACCCTTTGTTCCCAGTTTTGCAGGTTCAAGAACAAAATCTTACCACCTCCTCCTTCTCAGGAAGTGTTTTTCCACTCTTATGGAGAGTGGAAGCAGAGCACTAAGGAGGAATATCAGCTAAAATCTGCAGCAGATCTGAGTGAATAAAGGAAACTCTTTCACGAGAAATTCTAACTAAAGGTAAAAAGACTCTTCCTGGGGAAAGGAAGGCGGCCTTTTTACATCCCTCACATAATTTTTACTTAAACTGACTGGGAAACCAAGCCATGGCACCTGACACTTACTTTTAAGTAAAAATCACTGTAATCAGTGTGAGTCACACAATAACATACATTTTCCACTTTCCACATACATTTTGGAAATGGAAGTGGAAATGGTAATGTCAACAGAGACAGAGCTAACTGCAAGTAGGTGCTAATATTGAATACGCTTCTTTCCTCTGTAAATGGCTACTTTGGCTGCATGCTGTAATGATGTTTTTCTTTTTATGGAATCGATGAGTGTGGAGAAGCAGCCCACAGAGTAACAAATAGGGGACTTACTGGAGGCAAAATAAAATATGCTTGATGGACTCTTGACAGAAATACAGCATAAATCAACTTTATTAACCACTCAGACATGGAGGGCAGCTACAGTATGTCTCCAGCATAATAGCAGAAAACTGAAGACAAATACTATTTGGAAACGGCAGAGGTATCGCACCCTGCTCTTGCAAGGTAGGTCACCTGCACTGCTTGCTCTCTTGCTCAAAAGCATAGGGGAAATCTGAGCTGCTATCATCCTGCAAGATAATTCTATGATTCTATAAGATGCCCTTGCGCTACAGGCAAGAGATTGCAAAGCAAAGGACTCAGCTCCTGTTACATCCCATTGAGTTGCCTTTGCCTGGCTGTGACAAAACTGGATCACACTATCTTCCCAACTGCCCTTATTCACTGGGAGATTCTACAGGTAAATAGAGATACATGAGACCTGTTGGATATGTAAAAGGACAGAGTTAAACTAAGCTAAAGCTAAGATAATTAAACTTAATTCGATGTAATTAAGTTAAATTAATCTTCTAATTACAATGTTCACATCGAAAACAATTCTATTTTAAGATATTTTTATTAGTTCTAAAGTTTTCCTATTTGTTTTTCACCTTCCCTGATCTCTGCCTGCAGTACATACGTATCTCAGTGGAAGGCTTTCCCTACCTCCCATCCCAACAAAAATGTGGAAAGCAGCTGTCTTCTCTTGTATATGCTGGGAACAAGCATACATGAGGAAATTTGCCCTCAGCCACCTTTTCTGATTTTATTTTTAATACATGGCTATAGTTAAGGAAAGCTTGAAATAAGCCGGCTTTCTTACAGAGGCTATAGTTGCTATCATTTCCATTGGCATGTTCATCCACTTCAAAGTGAGGGCAAGTCCTTTTTTAGATTAGAGTTTCCCCTTTATAGATTTATTTCTCGTTGACTCTATAATTATACAATTAAAGCTAATATAGGTAATTTAAACATTTAATTTATTTAATGGCATTGAAGAGAGTGCTTAAGGTCAGAGGAGATCTGAGGTCCTAGAGACTTGCTGAAGTCATGATTCATGAGTGATTTCCAGCCCGTGGTGATAGTTAGCTGGGTGACATTGGAGGATAATGACCAGTGTCTGAGAGAGACGCTGCCTGGAAAGCATCTGCTGACAGAGGTACATAAGAAATCTGGGAGAAGTGTTGCTCATTCAAAAACAATTCATTAAAATCTTCTGACTGATATGAAAGTCCTATTTCTTTATTATAAGGAAGGCTCTCACTAGAACAGTTTTATTTTGCTTTACACATAGAAGATAGATACCAGTATAAGTCATTTATAACTGTAACACACAGGGTCTGAAGTCTGTAAGTCTTTGAGAAGAATGGTGGTGAGTAAGTATTAATCATATCATTCTGGTGAACAGAGAAAGTGGACTTATTTTAGCGATCAGTATTCTAGCATATCTAGGAGCCTTTGCCAGAGGTAGAATGGCACATGGCTTCCTGAGCACCTGGCATGTCTCCTGGAGCAGCAGCTTAGGAAAGCAGACTAAAAGTACAAATTAAAACATTCACATAACATTAGTGCCTCTGAAGGACTATGCATTTGCTAATGAAGTGGAAGTACATTAACAACATGAAAGATGGAAACAAATGTAAACAAATAAATGAGCACACAGAATCCAAAAGTTAAGTGAAATAAATTAATTTTCGTTCCACTGAAACACATGCCATGGGCACAAATATGCAGTGAGGAGTGCTTGCTCAGAGTGCTTCACCTCTTATATGCATGTGTATTGAGGGAAAGCTGTGAGTGTAAGCCACCTAGACTTCAGTAAAGCTTTTTTATCCCACAGCATTTTCCTGGAGAAGCTGGCAGCCTGTGGCTTGGACAGGTATACTCTTCGCTGCGTAAAAAATCAGTTGGATGGCCAGGCTCAGAGAGTGATGGTGAATGGATTAAATCCAGACTGATCGTGAGCGGTGCTCTGCAGGGGTGAGTACTGAGGCCTGTCCTGTTAAGTATCGTTATTGATGGTCTGGACAAAGGGATTAAATTAACTTTTCAGTAAGTTTGTAGATGACAACAAGTCAGGCCCTACAGTGGCATGTGGATAGGTTGAATCGATGGAGATCAGTGGGTTAAGGACCAAATACCAGGTCTTGCACTTTGTTCATGACAACCCCATGCATCATTCCAGACTTCAGGCGGACTGTCTAGAGAGATGTACAGAAGAACATGTACAGAGGGTGTTAGCTGGCAGCCAGATTAACATGAGAGAACAGGGATTGTTCAGTCTAGAGAAGAGGAGGTTCAGGGAAAACCTTATCTCCTTCTTCACTGCTTGAAAGGAGATCCTTGCAAGGTAGGGGGTGAGCCTTTTCTCCCGTGTAACTAGTGACAGGATGAGAAGGAATGTCCTCAAGTAGTGCCAAGGAAGGTTCAGGTTGGCTATTAAGGAAAATTTCTTCTCCAAAACTGTGGCCAAAAATTGCAGCAGGCTGCCCAGGGAGGTGATGGAATCACTGTTCCTGGAGGTGTACAAGAAATGTGTGGGTGTGGCACTGACGGACACAGTTCAGTGAGCATGATGGTAATGGGTTGATGCTGGACTAGATGACCTTAGAGGTTTTTTCCAACCTTAACAATTCAATGATTCTATCCATTCTTATTACTACAACATATCTCTTCTCAGAGGCAGTGGATAACCATGGTGAGGTAATTATGCCAAAGGCCTGCAATATCTTCCTGCAGAATGAACCGGAAGAGTATCAGTTGAATACCTGTGCCCTTATCCTGCTGTGTATGCATTACCTTCCTGTAAGAACAAGAAGGAAAATTCTCCCCCAACAAGTCTCTCATACTTGCAGGCACTCAAAGTCTGTCCATCACTGGAAGCTTGTTCCTCCCCACTGCCCTGTGTCCAGAAGATAAGGACATGACAGATCAGCTGTGCCGTTGGATTAAAAATGGGTTTGCCCTGATTTGTTCCCTTCTGTGCTCTTCTGTGAAGGACAGGAACCTATACTGGGTCTGTGTCTTATATCGTGCCCAAATGCAGGTTAGACTTATGCTCTAGTGAACTGTGAATGGAAGGAAATTTCAATCTGAAGGGCCCTCAGCTGGGAAATCCTACTGATGCATGGGGAGCTGGGTCCTGCATCTTTGTAAGTCTGTGGTTTCAAAAATGTCTGGAAACCCTGCTTAGGACATGTAGAAGTGGCCTAGACTCCGTAACAAGGGAAAGACAAAAAAGAAGTATTCAGAGTAGGAAAACAGCTCTGACCCCTGCAAGGAAGAAGACTTTCTGCCGTCCCACTAGTCAACAAGATCTGTTGACTAACTAAGCTTTGTACTGACTCCTAAGTCACTGTAGGACTTTCCCTCAGAAATCCTCTCTGTCTGATCCCAGGGGGATCAGCCTACCTCAGTATCACTCTGTCATGGCATAATGTACATAAAAAAGTATAAAAATAAATTACACACACACTTACACTGTGAGCACACTTAACCTGTCAGGACAACTTGACCTTGCTGCGTGACCTGATAGAGGGCGATGGGTGATAAAAGCAGAAGTGGTGTTATTTGCAAGGGGTAGTCAAGCACAGGCCTGCCCTTATGAGCCACCTGACATGGGTTATGGTCTTCTGTGCACTCCTAGGATTTAGATGGTGACCTAGACCTTGATACTTTGGTTCTTTCAGGTTCCTGGTTGTTCAATTTGGATATATGGAATAACCCTTTTCATATGCATATTTGATCCTGCATTAGAAAATTTGGGAGTGGCACAGTATTTAATCACAATATTCTTGACTGAAGTCTTATTTGAAAATCCCTTGCTAGAAATCATTACAAAAATTGTCATTTTTGTAGATTTTGTAGATTGCTTTTTTTTTTCAGTGGTGTTTTTTGTTTTACACTGAGGGAAAATACTGTGCTAAAAGCCTTTCAGTTTAGGTGTGTCAGTTCAAAACATAAATTAAGACATTTGCTGTGGTTTATCATATTATCTAGAAAATTTTGCTATGTAAAATCAGAGTGGAAGAAACTTACAAATTCTAATGTTCTTTGCTCAAAACCAGTACAAACAAGTTATTTCTAGAGATGGTTTCAATTGAATAAAATAATAAAGAAAAGTAAGATGAAATAACAGTGAGCTACAGGCAGTGGCAAGCCCTACCAATGCCAGCATCTTACAGAGCACAGAACATTTTTGTTAAGGTCTAGCATTATCCAGCCCAAGTTCTCATAGACACTTATGCAGAAGAGCCTGAGACAAAGCACCAAGGACATCCTGATGAAGATTAATAACTTTGGGTGAGGGAGGGGCAGAATATTAATAAAATAAAAGAAATCTAAAGACTACACTGCCAAGAAAACATTCATCTGCAAACTAAAGGGAACATCTAGCTCCTCACAGGCAGGTCAAAAAAATGAAACTTTGTGTGTGTGTGTGTGTTAGGAACAAGACACCTTCACCCCTAGACAATTCCCCCTTTTCTTCCCCAAAAGGGAATAGGAATAGGAATTCACATAAATCATGTCAAGGAAAATAAGATACAAATGGGAGAATTTCGGTTGATGTCTGGTGATGTGCATTTTTAACTGACAAAAAAGAAAATGTAGCCAATGATGTTTTGTATCTCTGTATACTCTACTCTCTTGGCCACACCACTTCTAGCAGTAGCACACAGAGAAATGTGTTACATTAGCTTTGAGTTGGGCGCAGCTGTCCACAGTGGCAGAGAGCAAATAATCTTTTCTTGTGTAGACTTTTGCAACATGCCATTTAGTAAGATCCTTGCAACCCAGATATAACAGATGTTGTTTCTGGGAGGGAGAAAAAAGGCAGAAGAAGAGAAATCTACTAGCTTTTCCTTGATTTGCATTCCCAAGTCCAGAGTTTCTTAACTGATACACTGAAATCCCTCTTCTTCCCCTTCTCCTTCCCCTTTTCCCTTCCCCTTCACTTTCTCCTTCCCCTTTTCCCTTCCCCTTCACTTTCTCTTTCCCCTTTCCCTTCCTCTTCTTTTTTCTCTTCTCTTCTCTTCTCTTCTCTTCTCTTCTCTTCTCTTCTCTTCTCTTCTCTTCTCTTCTCTTCTCTTCTCTTCTCTTCTCTTCTCTTCTCTTCTCTTCTCTTCTCTTCTCTTCTCTTCTCTTCTCTTCTCTTCTCTCCTCTCCTCTCCTCTCCTCTCCTCTCCTCTCCTCTCCTCTCCTCTCCTCTCCTCTCCTCTCCTCTCCTCTCCTCTCCTCTCCTCTCCTCTCCTCTCCTCTCCTCTCCTCTCCTCTCCTCTCCTCTCCTCTCCTCTCCTCATTTTATTTATTATTTCTTCTCTTTTTTTCTCTTGCCAACTTGGTCACATGTGCTGTCCATGTCAGCTTGAACCTCATTGATGTAACTGTACTGCAAGTGATCTTCAGCCCCTAAACTGAGCCTGTGTTTTGCTGTCAGTTATGGCTGTGCCTCTTGTGCCAGAAGCAAAATAAAGCACATTTTCTGTTTCTGCTATTAAAGAGACTTTGTAAGGAAGTAGCTGCTTGGTGATTGAAACTCGTTGCTTCCTTCTCCAATGCACAGATGGATCAGGTTGTTTTCAGCTATTAGCATAGCAGCCCTGCCTCGTTTACTTTGCATTTCTTTTTACTTGCAATCCACTCCTACTCATATGTCCTATCCCTAGCAAATATTCACCTAAATAGCCCTTATTTTCCACTTATGTATATGCGTACTTGGCTGTGGAAGTAACCCTAGATATCCTTAAAACTTCATCAGCCAAATTTTGAACAAGTGTGTGACTTCAGCTATTCCTCAGGACCATGCAGTCAAAACCATTAGCATAGGGCTATACACAAACAATTTTCTGCAGTCATGCAGCATAAAAGAAGCATAAAATTTAACAGGTAAGTTAAACAAGTTAAGTTTCCCACATTACATCAGTATGCCTCTGATTCAATCTCTTGGAACTCCAAACTATTACAGAATCACAGAATCACAGAATTGTAACAAAGTGATGAATAGTGTACATCAGGGATGCCCCATCCCTGGAGGAGTTCAAGGCCAGGTTGGATGGGGCCCTGGGTATCCTGGTCTAGTATTAGATATGGAAGTTGGTGGCTTCGCCTGAGACAGGGGAGTTGGAGCTTGATGATCCTTGAGGATCCAACCCAATCCACTCTATGAGTCTATGATTCTATGAATTTCAAGCATAAACCTTGTTCTTGAGAAAGCCAGTCCCCCTAGTTATGCATGTCTTTTGCAGCTATGAGAATTTATTCCTCCCACTCCCACGGTGGATATAGGCTTAGAGAGCGAAGTAGGGAAGGAGACACAGCGATTCTAGAATGTATATCCATTCTATCACATATATAAGGAGAACATCTATACCATCTTAGTTGCAAATTTTGAAATTCAATGTTTTAAATTCTGCGAAAGCCAGCAGAAAAAATGTTTTGGGTTGTATAAACACAAACATAGTTCTTTTTATGTGTAGCACCCAGAGCTTCTGAAATATGTCATTTCATTTTACAGAAAGGGAAATGCAAGTAAAGTGTCACAAAGGAAAATACTTCAAAAATTATCTACCAATTCAGTAGAGGGTGCACAACTTGAGACAGATCTCACTGCAACAGCTGTGTGTCTGAAGAGCATATTGACTTCAGTAGCAATGATAGAAAGATACTTGTGGTACATGGGCCCTGAAACCCTTGAAAGACTCACTGTATTACACAGTGAATCACTATAAGTGAAGGGACTGGAAACATGGTCTCTGTTTGGCTTTACCATTTAAACCTCCTTTCTGTGTTTCTAAGATATGAAAATGCTAACCCTTGATGAGCTACATAGAAATTTCAATTAAGCTATTTCAGTATTTATTTACTCCATAAGTAGAGCAGATGATCTACTCAGTGGGATCAAGCATACTCTCAGCAAGTTTGCTGATGACACCAAGCTGAGCAATGCAGTTGATAGAATGGAAAAAAGGGATGTCATCCAAATGGGCTTGGACAGGCTTGAGAAAAGGGTCCACATGATCTGAATGAGGTTCAACAAGGCCAGGTACAAGGTATTGCACTTGAGTCGAGACAATCCCAGACGTGTACAGACTGGGAGAATTCATTGAGAGAAGTAATGTAAAGGACTTATGGGCTCTGGTGGACAAAATTCTTGACACAAGCCACCCATATACTCTTACAGACTGGAAGACCAACAGTATGCTGGGCTGCTTGAATAGAGGGGTGGCCAGCAGGGAGAGGGAGGTGATTGTCTCCCCCTGTCCCGCCTTTTGAGGCCCCATCAGGAGCATTGTGTCCAGCCTTGAAACCTCCAGTACAGCAAGGATGTGAAGCTCTTGGAGTGGGTCTGAAGAAGGGCCATGAAGGTGATCGGAAGGCTGGAGCACCTTTCCTAAGAAGAAAGATTAAGGTGAGGCAGCTGGGCTTGTTCAGTTTGGAGAAGTGAAGGTTCTGGTTCATTGCAGCCTCCCAGTACTTGAAGAGAGCTTACAAGCAGAAGAGCTACCAACTTTTCTCATGGTCTGATAGTGATAGGACAGGGGGGAATGGCTTCAAACTAAAAGAGGGGAGATTTGGTTTAGATGTTAGGAAGAAGTTCTTTATGCAGAGGTTGATGATTTACTGGCGCAGGCTGGCCAGAGGAGCTATAGAAGCCCCACCTCTGAAAGTGTTGAAGGCCAGATTTAATGGAACCCTGCGCAGCCTGAGCTGGTGGGTGGCAACCTTGTACATAGCAGAGGTTTGGAACTGGGTGACTTCCAAGGTCTCTACTAACCCAAACTGTCCTATAATTCTACGATTCTGTATTATGATGTAAATATAAATTAACCTCAAATTCCTAATAAAGCATTAGTCCCCTTTACTTTCAAAGAGCCCAAGAATTCATTTAGTACTTAATAGTTCAGCCCAGTGATATCCAAGCATACCGTAGATGCGTGCTAGCAGTCTTCAAGTTATGAACAGATGGAATTTCCAGCGCAATATCTTGCATTTTTAAAGTACAAAAATAGTTTGTGTTGGAGGTTTCATACAACTACAAAACCATTCAAAATTCAGTCTCATGAACAATTTTCAAGAGGCTAATCTCTCTTCTCATCAAATAATGATAAATTTATCACCTCAAATAGTGATAAATAAATAAATTCCCAGGCTATTCCCTACTGATCTCCCTAACCACAAGTAACAATATAGATCAGGTGTGACGACTTACAGTCCCATCAAATGGCCTAGAAAGATGTGAGAAGGTAGCCTGTCGCCTTTGGTTTCCTGCTGGATATCTGACTAGGCTGCCTGTTTACTATCTGGAGTGCTTTCAATGTGAACTTGTTTGAGTGGTTCAGTTTGCAGGTTGCTTATTCAATTCACCAATATAAACAAATCAGAATTGCTGATCTTTTGTTATTAACTTAAGATGTGCTTGCACTTTTGTTTCTCTCACATTATCTATAAAGATTTATTATGGGGGCTGGGAGAAACATTATTTCTACCTTTTCCTGCTTAAAGCCAGTAGCGCATGAACCTAAATAAATAAACTCAATTCTTACCAGAGGAGAAAAGCTGCAATTCTTAACAGAAGGGCATCAAGAATTGGTCCTGTTGCCATTTTTATTTGCCATTAGGCAGTAACATTGAGGATATATTGTAGCAAAATGTCTATACATAAAGATCATTAATCGGTTTAATTCAGAACAAGCAAGAGTTTTTCATTTATAGCTATTATTATCTCATTTTACATATGGATGACCAGAAATAATGACTACTGAATAATATAAAAAAATAGAAGAGTGGTGGCAAAGTAAAAGCTCTTAATTGCTATCCCAGAATTTATTTTCCATTTTGTCTGTTGTCAGATGATCTTTGATATGTAAAGGTTTTCTTTCTTAGAGAAGGCAAGCCTAGTTTATTTTGTAAAGAAATTTATGTAGTTTGTCTTTTATTCCTAAAAGCTCCTGTTTTAAATTATCTGAGACTTAAAGAGCTTTCAATGATCAACAAGAAGATGGTCAAATTCACTTTTGGATTATGCAGGGAAGCAGCTGAAACATGTGCCTGTTCACCTAGAACAAGGTTTGGTGTGTTCTTGTGCTTTCAGCATAAATCAGACTATTGGGGGTCTGGTATCAAAGCTGGTATTAATAAAGGATGGTAAGTTTAAACCACAGTGAAGGTGCTAGAGCCGTGTTGAAGACAGCATCCTCCATATTTTGGTCTCCTTTGAGGAGAAGTTAAGATATTTTTGCCCTTCTGCAGTTATTTATATTACCTTAATGCAAGAATCACATTGAGCTGCATAGCTTCAATTACGCACAAGCACAATGTTAAATGTTATGATGTGAGACATAATTTATTTCTCCAGTAATTCATTTCAGTGTTTGCGTGCAAAGATTTTGCAGGCTTCTGACTTTCCAGGCTGCAAATTCTCTCTTTCTCCTATTGACCACTTGTTAAATCTTTTTGTTTGTTTCCCACCTTTCCCCTGGGACCCACAGACAGACAGCCTTGCCAGATTCATTTTCTGATCAAAGCTGTTTGATTTGGTCAATTTTGCCACATTGGAGACGTTCTC